>NC_057801.1:503527381-503582061 GCF_018294505.1 Triticum aestivum | reverse complement strand
ATTATCTACTGCGACGCCTCACGACAGGGACTAGGTTGCATTCTTATGCAGGATCGTCATGTGATTGCCTATGCATCTCGACAGTTGCATCCACATGAGGATAATTATCCTACACATGATCTAGAGCTTGCAGCCGTAGTCTATGCACTCAAGACCTGGCGACATTACCTTCTTGGTAAACGTTGCGAGATCTACACCGATCACCAGAGTCTCAAGTATATCTTCACCCAACCGGATCTGAACCTTAGGCAAAGATGTTGGTTGGAGTTAATCACAGATTATGATCTAGGGATTACCTACACCCCAGGCAAAGCCAATGTCATGGCTGATGCTCTAAGCCGTAAATCCTATTGCAACAATCTCATGTTGCAGCAAGGCCAACCACTTCTCCATGAGGAATTCTGTAAGCTTAATCTTCACATTGCTCCTCACGGATTCCTTTCTACCTTGGTGGCGAAACCTATCCTTGTGGATGTTATCATAGAAGCCCAGAAGCATGATACGGGGATTACCCGGATCAAGAGAAACATTGCCAAGGGTATTGCTGGTAGTTTCTCTATAGATGATCGAGGTGTTGTTTTCTTTGGGAACCGCCTGGTGGTCCCCAAGAAGCAACATCTTCGACAATTGATTCTCAAGGAGGCGCATGAATCTCCTCTCACGATTCATCCCGGTAGTACTAAGATGTATCAAGACCTACGCCAGAGGTTCTGGTGGACTAGGATGAAGAGAGAAATCGCTGAGTTCATTGCTAAATGTGACGTTTGTCGTCGCGTTAAGGCAGAGCATCAAAGACCTGCTGGCACCCTTCAGCCTTTAGCTATTCCTGAATGGAAATGGGATGAAGTTGGTATGGACTTCATCACCGGCTTTCCCAGGACCAAAAGAGGGAATAACGCTATCTTCGTAGTCGTTGATCGTCTTTCCAAAGTGGCTCACTTCCTACCTGTTCAAGAGAATATCACTGCTAGTCAGCTTGCTGATTTATACATTTCTCGAATAGTATCACTCCATGGTATTCCACTAGAGATCAATTCAGACCGTGGCAGTCTTTTCACTTCTCATTTCTGGGAGAGTTTCCAAACTGCCATGGGAACCCATCTTTCCTTCAGTACCGCTTTCCACCCTGAGTCGAGTGGTCAGGTGGAACGGGTCAATCAAATTCTCGAAGACATGCTTAGAGCTTGCGTTATCTCATTCGGTATGGATTGGGAGAAATGTCTTCCTTTTGCCGAGTTTGCTTATAACAATAGCTATCAATCTAGCCTCAAGAAAGCTCCTTTTGAGGTTCTCTATGGACGAAGATGTCGAACACCTTTGAACTGGTCAGAAACTGGTGCAAGACAATTCTTTGGACCGGACATGATCCAGGAGGCAGAAGAGCAAGTTCGCATCATTCGTGAGAATTTGAAAACAGCCCAGTCTCGTCAGAAGAGCCAGTACGATCGTCATCATAAGGATATGACTTATGAAATTGGCGACCAGGCTTACCTTCGGGTTACTCCTTTGAAGGGTACCCATCGTTTCGGTATCAAGGGCAAGTTGGCTCCTCGTTACATTGGTCCCTTTCGCATTCTCGCTAAACGAGGAGAGGTTGCCTACCAATTGGAACTACCCCCACATCTTTCTCGAGTTCATAATGTCTTCCACGTCTCTCAACTCAGGCGTTGCTTCTCGGATCCCATCCGCGGAGTGGACCACGAAACGCTTGATCTCCAAGATAACCTCACATACCGAGAGTACCCGGTTCGCATTCTTGATCAAGCAGAGCGTGTCACCCGACGTCAGAACATCAAGTTTCTCAAGGTTCAGTGGTCTCATCATTCCGAGAGAGAAGCTACTTGGGAGCGAGAAGATCGTCTTCGACTGGAGTACCCCGCTTTCTTTCCGTCGACCCCTGAATCTCGGACGAGATTCTTTCAAGTGGGGGCGAGTTGTCACATCCCTAGTCTGGTATGACCTAGACTAGCTAGTCATTTGTGCATCATGTTTAAAATTCATTTAAATTTGAAATGAGGATTGGTGGAACCCTCAGAATCATTTTTGAAAATGACCCAAATAAAAATTTCTCCAAAAGGGTCCAAGAAAATGCTCATGTTGCTCTCTGAAAATATTGGACAGAGATAAAAATCAAACCAATATTTTTAAGAGCTCATAGGTATTTAATTTTGGCCATTTGGATTAATCCGATAATTATTTGCCTTGGATATATATTGTTATATATATAAAATATGGTCCAAAAATTATGCCACCTGCTGAGGAGCTTTGGATTAATATAGTTAGCTCCTGCAAAAATTGGCATAAGGTAATAAAATGATTTAATATTTTAATTAAATCAAAACAAATGTCAGAAAAATTAGAAAACAGAAAAAGAGGAGAAACTTACCTGGGCCTCCTCCCTGTGCGGCCTGGCTGGCCCAGCAGCCAGCGCCGGCCCAGCCCACTGGCCCCCCTCTGTCGTCTTCCTCCCCGACAGAGGGATGGGAGAGTGCCCGGCACGCGCGCACGCCACCGTGCCACGCCACCTCCCTCTCTGCCTGCCTGCCCTCTCCCCTCCTCGTCTGGATGCCCCGGAGACGCCACGCAGCCACCCCGACCCCTCTCGCACTCTCCCTCGCCCTCCTCCTCTCCCCCTGCTCTCTCCCTCGCACACCCGAGAGCCATCACCGCCGCCGCTCGCCGTTGCCGCGGCCACCGGCCTCCCCTCACCTCCCCGACACGCTTCCCAGCTCCGCCGTGACCCCCTCTCCCTCCTCACCGAGCAAAGCAACCCGGGCGAGCTCCGCTTCATCGCAATCGCCGTCGTCTTCAAGCTTCGGCCGACGAGATCGCCGTCGTCGCTCCGGCTGCCCCAAGCCTTCCCCGAGCCCGCTTCGACGCCCGCTGCAACCGCGGTGAGCTCCGCCACCGTTCCCCTCTCTCCATTTTGCTGCCCGCTCGCCGTAGCCCTCCTCCCCACCACGGCCGAAGCTTCTCGCCGCCGTCCATGTCGCCGTCGTCATCTCGGCCTGCCTCCGCCCAAACCAAGCACCCTAGCATGCTCCCGGTGCCACGAGGGTGCCACCGAGCCCCTCAGGTGGCCTCCCCGTGCCCCGCAGCCCATTCCCGCTCGAAGCCGAGCTCCGGCCGCCGCCGCGAACCTTGCTCCGGCGAGCTCCGTCCTCCCCAGCTCCTCCCACCTACCCCTCCAGGTGCGCGAGAGCCCGGGCTACGCCCCGGTGCTCTCAGACGCCGTCCCCGTGGCCTGTGGCGCGGACTCCGCCGCGTCCAGAGGTCGCCAGCGGCGAGCCCTGTCGCTTGAGCCCCACCATGTGGGCCCGGCTGTCAGGTGATTAGCTTAGTGCTAATCACCGCTTAATTAACCCCCCTGAGGCTGACATATGGGCCCCGGTGCCCCCCTAATCCTTTAATTAAGTTAATCTAACCCTGTTTAACCCCCTGTCACTGACGTGTGGACCCCGCACGTCAGGTTTGACCCCAGTCAGCCGCAGTTGACTGCTGACGTCATGCTTACTCAATGCTGACGCAATATATATTTTCTGGAATTAAAATAATTCAGGAAATTCCACAAATTGATTTAAACTTCAAAAATTCATATCAATTCAACCGTAGCTCAGATTAAAATAATTTATATATGAAAAATTATCAGAAAAATGCAACCTTTCCATCTGTACTAGTTTCATGCATGACAAACCAACTTATACTTGCTGTATAGGTGAAAACACATTATGGCATATATAAGAGCCTACTTTGGAGATGCATTTGAGCTTATGGTTCAAATGGACTTCAAACCAAATGATTACTAGTTGCATTAGCTCAAACAACATCACATCTTCATGCCATGTTCATGCATCATATTGCTGCATATGTTTGTGTATTGATTGCCGGCACCGTTCCTTCTCGATAGGTCCTGCTCCGGAGCTGTTCCAGAGTACCTGTCTGTGAAGCAGTGCCTCCTCTGTTGATTTAACAGGCAAGCAAACCCCCTTGTTCATTCCGATACAATCCTACTCTCTCGCTCCTGCTCTCAGTTATTGCATTAGGACAACAACGATTCATCTGCTACTTTGTGCTGCGGTAGTTGAACCCATTCCTCTGCATGACCTGTCATTGCCACAGTAAATAGTTGAAACCCACTAGCATGTGTAGGAATTGATTGAAGCCACTGTTGTGTTCCTACCATGCTATGCCTGCTATTGCTTAGAGTTGTGTCAGGTCTGGTTCATTGGGAATGAATTGGAGTGTTACGATATGTTCTGATGCTGAGAGTGAAGTGGTGAACACGATTTGGTAAAGGTAGCGGTGAGAGGCCATGTAGGAGTACATGGTGGGTTGTCTCACTGGAACCGTCCTTAAGCACTGAGTTCTATGTATGTTGTCCAATGACTCGATACTACCACACATTGGGTTCCGGTAACTCGACCCCTCTCGACTTATTAACCAACTTGGTCTTTGTCCAGGAGTCGCAACTAGTTTCTGGTGTTTGTAGGTAGTGCTATTTTTCTACCAAGTGGCACCCGGCAGGGTGGGCTTGGGACAGACTAGGCACACGTGGCCTGGTGTACCGAGTGGCACCCGAATGGTGGGCTCGGGAACCCTACACACATCGTTTGGGGCCGTGAGCGACACCCCGGCCGGATCTCCTTGCGGATGGAACCCGAATAGGCGATAAACCTGGGCTAGAGTCTTCTGTGGTTAGTCAGGTCGTGGCCGACACCCTCGCCAGGCTTCCGCTTGAAGGTTGCCGAGATACATGACGTGTACATGGCGGTAAGTGGCGGGAGCGTGTGTGAAGAAGTACACCCCTGCAGGGTTATCATGATCTATTCGAATAGCCGGGTCCGCGGTTATGGACTTCTTGGATGCTTACATGGTACATAGACAACTTGAAGTGGATACTCTAAAATGCTCAAGACAAGTGTGAGTGCTATGGATGGCCTTCCCGTAGGGAGACGGGGATGAATCCATAGTAGTGTATTGTGTGGTGATTAGTGGACTCGTGTGCGCCATATCACCTCAAGAGTTTCTGGTAGTCGTAGAACAGGATAGCCACAGAGTCAAAGCTGGCTTGCTGCAACTAAACCCCACATTACCCTCTTGATACAAATGCATGTATGATAGGATCTGATGTAAGTCTTGCTGAGTACCTTTGTACTCATGTTGCTTTATTTATGTTTCTGCAGCGGAGACTTCGGTCTTATTAGTGTTCTCGTGGACTTCGACAAGTAGCTTGTACCTCAGCTACGATCTTGATCGGACATTGTAGATAGTCAGGCTTTCAGCCTTTTTCATTTATAGATGTCTGTACTCAGACATGTAATGCTTCCGTTTGTTGCTTGATTGCTCTGAATGTTGGGTCATGTGACCCCTGTTTGTAATAAATGCTATGATGGCTCTTCTGAGCCTTTATCTATATGATTGTTGAGTTATTCTGTGATGCCATGTTGTACAGCACATACTTGCATGTTATGCGTACGTGTAATGTGTATTGCTATGTGTGGGATCTGACTATCTAGTTGTTTATTCTTAGTAGCCTCTCTTACCGGCAAATGTCTCCTAGTGCTTCCAATGAGCCCTGGTAGCTTGCTACTGCTCCGGAACACTTAGGCTGGCTGGCATGTGTCCTTCTTCGATCCTGTGTCTGTCCCTTCGGGGAAATGTCACGCGATGAATACCGGAGTCCTGTTAGCCCGCTACAGCCCGGTTCACCGGAGTCCTATTAGCCCAGTGCTACAGCCTGGATTCACTCGCTGATGACTGACACGTTCGATGCTGGGTCATGGATGCCTGTCCCTGTAAGTTAGTGCCACTTTGGGTTTACGACTAGCCATGTCAGCCCGGGCTCTTTATCATATGGATGCTAGCGACACCATCATATACGTGTGCCAAAAGGCGCGAACGGTCCCGGGCAAAGGTAAGGCGACACCGTGGGGATACCGTGCGTGAGGCCGCAAAGTGATATTAGGTGTCACATGCTAGATCGATGTGGCATTGAGTCGGGGTCCTGACAGCACAGTGTCCTCCTTTCCTCTTTGGTCCAAAGGGAGCAAGCGCAGGCGAGAGCATCAAGCAAAGGCATCCATTTCAGTGCAACAAGACCAAGACCAGTCCAACGGCAGGATGGAGGTCACCATGGAGCCCAAGCAGGCGTCACCACCAGAGCCTTTGGCAGGCGAGGACCAACTTTAGTCAGGATAAGTGTACCCGATGTTCCCCTTCAAAATGGCCAATTGTTTGCGCCCTTCCCGCTCAATATTTGGGAAGAGGCCCAGGGCCTTTGCCTAAAATAGGACTAGCCACCCCAGGGTAGAGGGATTGGAAGATCTGGAATCTGGCATACATCTAGAATAGAAAGAGAGAGAGATAGAGCGACTGAACTCCTCCTAGCAGTTCATCTCACCAGCCAAGAACAGACCCTCACGAGGCTGTTCTTCCTTGTATTGTTCATCATCAGCCCAAGAGGCAACCCACCACACTACACACTGGAGTAGGGTATTACACCACAATGGTGGCCTGAACCAGTATAAACCTTGTGTCTCTTGTGTTGATCTTTCCGTAGTTTAGATCCTGATTCGGCGAGGAGCAGGTAGACAGAGGGTGTAATCTCCGCGCGCACCCCAGTGTTCGAACCTCAAGGGTCTGCCGGAACCCGAAATACAACAAGGATGGGTGACCGTCCGGGAAGTTAGATGATGAGGGGTGATTAGAGGTTAAATTGAGCAGTGATGAGGGGTGATTAGAGATGAGAGGTTAAAATAATTCAGAAATTTGAAAATAAAAAAAATATTCCAAAAAAATATTCAAAAAAAATTTCAAATTTTTTTTAAAAAAAATCATAAAAATTCCTTTAGTACCGGTTGGTGTTACCAACCGGGACTAAAGGTAGACCTCCAGGCAGCGGCCACGTGGAGAGCCATTAGTCCCGGTTCATGTAAGAACCGGACTAAAGGGGGAGGCTTTAGTAACGACCCTTTAGTCTCGGTTCCAGAACCGGGACTAAAGGCCCTTATGAACCGGGACTAAAAGCCCTTTTTCTACTAGTGGATCCTCTCTGCTCCACACAATGGGCTGCTCGGACCACCGTAAATAACGTGGCACTGCCGGTTCAACAGCATTAACTGCCCTTTTGTGAAGCTTCTGATCGCGCTTACACAGGCTAGTAGTGAACACATGATACTGCCCACCAATCAACTGCTTGGGGTGACTTTGATAACCTGATTGCTGCTGATTCCCTTGATTATTCTGTTGGCCATTACCACCTTGGTTATTTTGGTTACCCTGGTTATTCTGAAATCCAGAGCTTGAACCGCTGCCACCATGAAAACCTGGACCTGAACCGCCTGACGGACCCTGATCATACTGGAAGACCTCGGAATTCTTGAACTCCATCATGATATAACAATCTTTACAAAGATGTGTGGAAGGGGCCTCCTTCGTCCCATGCTTTGGGCAGGGCTGGTTCATCAAACGTTCTAGATTCATCCCTCCACCGCGCTGGGGCGGTTTACCTTTACGACGCTGCATATTGGTGTTAGCCACAAGATCTGAACTATCTACCTTGCGCTTACCATTATGGCCTCCTTGGTTGTGATGCTGTCCCTTTGCACCGCCATTCTTCTTTCCCTTCTCTGGTTTCTCCTCATCAGAATCGGGATCCTTGGTATTATCAGAATCGACATACTTGACCAAGGCTGCCATAAGGGTTCCCATGTCATTGCAGTGGCGCTTGAGCCGTCCCAACTTCATCTTCAGTGACTTAAACCAGCAATTACGCTCCAGCGTTATGATCGCTTGACCAGCGTTAATCCGGTCGGAAAAATGCAAAACTTCTGAAACTCGGCGCACCCAATGAGTTGTTGACTCGTTCTTCCCTTGAACACAGGCATCCAGATCCACAATGGACATAGGCTGTTTGCACGTGTCTTTGAAATTGGCTATAAATCGGGCCTTTAACTGGTCCCATGACTCGATGGAGTTGGCCGGCAAGTTTTTCAACCAAGTACGGGCTGTTCCTTCCAACATCATCGTGAAGTACTTTGCACAGGCTGCTTCATCTACATCCAGCATCTCCATTTCCATCTCGTAACTCTCGACCCACGTCTCAGGTGACTGATCCGCAGTGTAATTAGGCACCTTACATGGACCCTTGAAATCCTTGGGCAGACGTACATTACGGAGAGCCGGAATGAGACACGACACTCCCCAGGAACTAAAGGCAAGCCCAGTGCCCCGGTCTACTGATGCTGTTGGTTGAACCGGTGCAGGTTGATAACGACCCGTATGTAAAGCAGCCTCCTTTCATGCTCTGCCATTATCCACCATGTCTTGAGCATTTGCTTCACCGCGCGCCAGATTGGGTCCATTGCAGCACCGCGCACTGGTGGACACTTCCGGTTCATCCATGCGCCTACTATAGCTTGGGCTCGGACGAGGGGTTGAATGAATTCTATCTCGGCTATAGGAATAAGCCTGCTGCTGCACCACGGCGGTTTGGAGAAGATCCCCAGCCCTCCGCGTTTCAATCGCCGCCAGTGAATCGCCCTCCATCGGAATGGCTGCCAGGCGAGATGCTGTGGCAATCATGTTATCCAAACGGCTCGAGAAGTGACCCGGCGGTGTGGACATGTATTGCGGCGGGTTATCCATTTGTCGAGGTGGTTTAGTCATCCATGGTTGATCAGGCGCTGCCCTAGGCGCATCAGTCCGTTTTGCAGCTGCCGGATTGCTCGGCCCAGTGCCTGGTGTTTGAAAGAGGTTCAGTCCTTCGTAGACCGACGGCAGACGAGACCGGTACTTCCTTCGCATTACATCATCTAATGCATTCCGATCCAGCATGAGCCGGTAATTCTGTGCCTGTATCCGCTATGGCTGGGCATCCAAAGTGGCCCGTTCTTCGGCCATCCTAGCATCCTCAATTGACAGGTGTCCTCCTTAGCCTGCGTTATCTGGTCCTTCAGCTTCGCAATGTCCGCATTGTGCTGATCCTGCATCTCCAGGGTAACTACCATGGTTAACAAGGTTGCCCAGGCATCCATCAAACTGGAGAGGACTTGAGCCGGTCGACGCTCCGAGGCTCTTGCCGCGGCCGCTGATCCGGTATTCATTGCCGCTATAGATGAAGACTGTAAAGTGGGTTGTGTTCCAGCCATGTAAACAGCAACCAAACTTTGCGGTTCAAGGAAGTCCGGAATACTGTTGCCATCGGAATATCCTTCAAACACACCATCATGAATGTGGTATAGGGACTCGGTCTCGCCAGTGGATGACTCGCCGTCGGAATAAATAGCCGTCTCGCCTTCAAACACCGGTTCAGATCCGATCCCATGGACACATCCTACGAACGCATGCTTCATGGTGGGCTTAACCCGGGCTGGACTCACACGCTGAGCCGTCTCGACGAGGTCGGTGCAGATGTCTAGCTCAGGGCCCGGTTCGCCGATCTTGCCGATGAAGACATGAATTCCACCAAAGGGGACCCGGTATCCGTACTCGATTGAACCGGCCTCGGGGCCCCATCCTTCGTCGTTGATGTAGAGCTTGCCGTGACGACTCTTGGTCATCCGGCCAACCACGTACCCCTTAAGTCCTTCAGAGCTGCCCTTCAAGAACTCAAAACCATCGTGTGATAGCCCCACGGTGGGCGCCAACTGTCGTGGAATTAACACGCCAGATATCCTCATGGAAGGACTTAGTCGCAGAGCCATTGCAACGGGTTAGCTTGAAGGGGTTAAACCGGAAATGGGACATGGGAGTTTATACTAGTTCGGCCCCTTCGATGAAGGTAAAAGCCTACGTCTAGTTGTGATGGGATTGATTGGATTTCGTGACCAGGGAGCAAATATGCTTTGCCTGAGTCTCAAGTTGTTGTTTCTTGTCCCTAAACCGCCGCCGGGTCGTCCCTTTATATACACAGGTTGATGCCCGGCCGGTCTACAGAGTCCCGAGGCCGACTCATACAAAGTGTCCGGCTCGGTCTCTCCTTTCCTTACTTACAACACAAGTTACATAACCATGGCGGTTTACAACTACGGGCCCTAATCCGCCTTTGGGCTCCGGGCCTCTAAGCTTCATTAGTAAAACGCCATCTTCTGGATCTTCATAGGCTTCAACATAGTCGAGGGTTTACCGGGCCCTCCTGGCCGGTTTACACTCAGTAGTTATATCGCCAACACCGTCCGACGGCAGATCTGAGTCATGCTCATTGTGACTGTTCGGCGCTCCTGACATGGGCTCGAATGCGTCGAAGATCAGGTCTCCGCGGATGTCGGCAGTATAGTTCAAGCTTCCAAACCTGACCTGATGGCTAGGGGTGTAGCTATTGATCTGCTCCAGATGGCCAAGCGAGTTGGCCCGCAGTATGAAGTCGACGAATACGAAGATCTGTCCAGGGAGGAAAACCTCACCCTGGACCGCATCGTTGAAGATGATTGAAGGAGCCATCAAGACTTATCGTGACGACACAGTGGAACTCTCAATGAAAGCACCAATGTCGGTGTCAAAACCGGCGAATCTCGGGTAGGGGTCCCGAACTGTGCGTCTAAGGCTAATGGTAACAGGAGACGGGGGACACGATGTTTACCCAGGTTCGGGCCTTCTCGATGGAGGTAATACCCTACTTCCTGCTTGATTGATCTTGATGATATGACTATTACACGAGTTGATCTACCATGAGATTGTAGAGGCTAAACCCTAGAAGCTAGCCTATGATTATGATTGTTGTTGTCCTACGGACTAAACCCTCCGGTTTATATAGACACTGGAGGGGGCTAGGGTTACACAGAGTCGGTTACAAAGAAGGAGATCTACATATCCGAATTGCCAAGCTTGCCTTCCATGCAAAGGAGAGTCCCACCCGGACACGGGACGAAGTCTTCAATCTTGTATCTTCATAGTCCAATAGTCCGGCCAAAGTATATAGTCCGGCTGTCCGAGGACCCCTTAATCCAGGACTCCATCAGCCATAACCTCTCTGCTCCAGCCGCAAAACCCCACCCTCCTTCGTCCGCCACCTCACCGCCACCCATCCGGAGCCTCTTCCCTAACAATGTAGTCCACCCAGTAGCTTGATGTACCTCATCCACCTCCCTAGATGAGGATCCATTGTCAATCTCATCGTCCCACCGGTTCAGCCGCCCCGACCTCCACCTCCAAGGAGCTACTCTGATGATCGCCTCGTCTATCATGACTGATCCATCCCAACAGCGTCGCCTTAACCTGCTCCACCAGAACCGCAGCATCCTCACCAACTCCTGGATGAAGCTGAGGCCTACTCGGCGCCACCAAAGAGGTTGTACACTCATCGCATCGCACCTTCTCCTTAACTCGACCTCCTGACGCCAGTGGTGCTCCATACTGCACCCCCATGATGCGACTACCTCGAAGTCGGCACCACGGGAGACATCTCCATGGCGGCTCTCCCCAAGTGCGAGGCCCCTTGGGCGGAGCGTCCATACTAGCCGGATCTGCTGCTGCTGCTCCGGCTCTAGCTCGCTCGCGCTGTTGCTGCTACTCTGGCTCTCGCTCGCTCGCATTGCTGCTCTGTTCTCCCCCTTGCTCGTGTTGCTGCTCTGCTCTCCCCCTCGCTCGTGCTGCTGCTCTGCTCTTTGCTCTCGCTCACACTGCTGATGCTAATACATAGGCTGCTGCAGCTACATGAGTTGTTGCTCTGGCACTAGTTCGCGGTGCTCCTCCAGGCGCTGTTGCTCTGGCTGTTATGTTTTTCTGTGTTCCCCGTTGATCACCTGCTGATTTAGATCATTGTTTCTCTACTACTAGTGGTCGAGCGGCCTAAAGTACATGTGAAGTGCCTCATCTGTTGTAGTCAGGTGTTTTCTGGTGATGTAAATTTTACATCTATCACTTTTTGGTATTGTATTTGACATCATCTACTGGAGATGCTATTAGAATCCCACTTGAGATTAACAATGTTTGTCTTGTACTACTTCAGCCTCGATGCCTTACGGCTCGCCGGAGCTGTTCCAACATTGGAACCATCCATCACAACAGAGCAGTGCCCTGGACGCTGTCTACAGATTCCTCAGATCTTCCTCCTCACCTCCGGCAGCCACCTTCGCCTCAACTTCTTCAGCAACCAATCCAATGATGTTGAGGTTGACACGACTACGGCAAAGTGGTTGTACACTTGTCGCATCACTTATTACTCTACATTCATGTCGATCCATTAGGGCTATTTTGGTCAAAGAAAAAACATAGCAATTGATTTTTTTTCCTATGGCACTCTACTATTCAATTATTCATGCATTTTGTTGAAAGGAATGGAGCAAAACATCCACCTGGACCTACTTTTCAAAATCCTATGCATGAAAACAATACCAAGTGCATTATGGCAGAATAACATTCTAACTGTACACGCTTTCATATGGTTTCACTTTAATTTGGCCATGTTTCTTTGCATTCCTCTGCTCTTCCTATTCCTGTGAACCAAACACCCAAGTTGACAGAAATCCTATGTTTACAAATGCTCTCTTTCCCACGTGCATTCCTATCCTATTTCAGTATTTTTCCTATCCCTGTGTTTTAAGAATCCGGCAAGCGAAAGGATCCCTTACAGAACTACTTTAGTTACAGGTAGGTGTCGAAGAAAACTTTGTGTGGTTTGTCCTGCTCCTGCCGCGACGCCGTCCACCTCACCTGAGCTGCTCCATCGACAGAAGCATCCACCAAACCAGACATCACAACTCCTGGCCATCTTTCACCGCCTCAAATCTCCTTCCCTGCCGCCGACACCCACCGCAATTGCATCACCATCATCGACTCAGCAGATGAACCTGAGGAGTACACGAGTCCATAAGAGAGGTTGCACTCTTTTGTTTCTGCTTATGTTATGGATTGCTTAATATTACCTACTACTTTATCATCTTGTTCACCTCTTAGACTCCAAGTTAGGTCCAAATTGATGTTCAAATGTGAGTTTTAAAATTACTTGTGAGGCACATATCAAGGCACCAATGAATAGTATCTCTGTCTATTATCTAGTTCACCTAGGGTATGCCTATGTTGTTCATCTTGGGTGGGAAACAATTAGTAAAGCAATCATCATTTGTCTTTTTATTAAATTAAAGCTATCATCAGCCTGCTATCATTATTTTTGGATCCATCCACTGGTTGTTACTATCACTCTAGATTTCTTCATGCTCTCCTTACATAATCTCACTATATTTTTTTCGTATGCATGTAAAATATTGTACACAGTGAAGCTGAACATGTAGATAAAAAGAGAAGAGTTTTGTGCCGCAATAAAATGTCATGCATACATCGCTCCATGGTGGGTTCAATGGCAAACCTCCCCCCTCTCTAGATTGTAATCCAGAGGAAGATATATGTTCTGAGGCGGATTTAGACGCAGCTGACCACTCATATTTACCCCCCAAGGTGTTTGCTCTAACTTGGGATGATGATGTTGGTCATACATGCATATGTTGCCTTGCAATGCCTACTTTCGACATCATATATGTCATCTGCTTAGTTTAGACATGTTATGAAATGCCACCTATTTAGTTTCTATATCATATATGGGAATTATGAAGTCTCATCTCTTTTAGCCAGCCATAATATATGTGAAATATGCAATGCCATCCTGTTTAACCAGGCATCATATATTTGAATGATATCTTTTCCATCCTTTTCTTCATTACATTTCCATTTGTTGACAATGTTTGTACATTGTGAATCAGTCATTGGAGTGGGTAATGGAAAAATCTGGAGTGAAAACAAGGTCTTCAGAGCAGCCAGTGCTACCTGTCAAAGCAAATCTCTTGCTGGGTCTCGATAGCTCCTCAGAGATGGATTCAGAGACAGATGACCAGTCATATTCCCCCACCGACATGTATGCTCTAACTTGGCACTATTATACTACTCATATCATGCATATGGTGTCTTGCATTGCATACTTTAGACATCATATACAAATGTTCAACACCATGCTCTTAGTCCAGACATCACATATGCGAATGCCCTCTGCTTAGCATATAAATCACATATGTGAATTAAATCATGCGATCCTGATTACTTAGATAACATGTATATGAATTATGTCATGCGAACCTGTTTACTAAAGACATCATATAATTATCTCATGCCATCCTGTTTGGTCAGTGATAACATCTTTGAATTATGTCATGCTATGCTATCCAGTTTAGATAGACATCATATATGTGAAATTATGTCATGCTATCCTTTTTAGTTAAACAATATACATGTCAAATATTTCATGCCCTCATTTTTCCACACTATTTATTGCATCTGTCTCTCATACAATATCTGTACATTCAACTATGTTTCCTGTTCATAAGCCATTTGAATTGGAGCGGGTGATGGCAGTATCTAGCGGAGTAAAAACACGGTCTTCAAATAAAATAGTGCTACCTCTTGGTGGGGATAGCACCCTGGTTGTACATGCACGAGAACTAGCCCTACCACACATAACCCAAATTCTCGCAGATTGTACCACTACTACGATGGACAGAGAACCACCTTCACCCAATCTATCCCCAACCCCAGTAGATAGTAACCCAGTTCCTGTTGACACGGCACATCTCCACCACAGCGCTCCCAAACAAGAGCAGTTAGTAAGGTAGCTCCAGTGCCCAAAGTGCTAGTACTACTACGGCGAACACCAACTCCACCAGTTAGTACACCTATTCCTATGGAGGAAGCACAACCAGCCATTCGTAGTTTAGCATCTATCGCATTTGATGTTTTTAACTCCTATGTGTGTATCTTCCCATCATGGAACTATTATACTGAAGATGAAGGAAAATGCCATTTGCAGGTGTTTGTCCAGGAGTTATGTGTAAGTAATGTTATTCATGGCAATTACTTTGCTTTGTCCCATACATTCTACCTCCATGATGGTTATAATACAACATTTTTTTTCATTTTTCTCTATAGAGAAGGACCGATTTGGAAACTCAAGATGAGGTAACATGCGCTAATACCTCTGCTATCTTCAAGAATGCTTGGTTGCAGTATTGGAATTACCTGAAGAAAACGTATTTCACTGGCAAAGAAACTCATCAAATTCCCTTACGTTCTCCTGAGACACATTTACTGGACGATGACTGGGAACACCTTGTTTAATAGTTGTCCCGAACCAAGAATGTGGTAAGGTCTATGAGCTCATTTTTTATTTTTAAGTACTATATGCCTGCATCTTACTGTACTCTGTTCATGTAGAACAAGTGCTTAAACCTGAAGAACAACTGTTCTCATTTAAGATTTCATTGCTATCCTGCATACCGATTTACTCTTGTATCACTGTATTTACTCATACAAACTTATTTTTAAATTGAAGTATCCAATCGAAACTCCAATGGCGCAACATGTATGTTTACGCTTGTTTCTTTAGCAGGTTTGCTCTTATAAATAGCTCTGTTTATTTCAATTCCAATTGTGTATATAGTTGACTTCTCACATCATGCACATTACTAGCATCACAACAGAGCCAATAGTGTTGTTGTACATGTAGACCCGTGGTACCCATTTGAAATCTTCTTGTGCCGTGTAGTTTCCCATGCTTTATATTCTTTCAGTGTTGCTTTGTCTTGAATTGATATGATTTCAATCGTATCTCTATTTTGATTTGGCCAGACAATGAAGTGACCATAGGACATACATATATGTTTGTTTGAAGCTTTTATTATGTACTACTTGGCAATAGAAGACTTGGTAGTTTAATCTTGTCGGCCTTACTAATGAACTAGTTCACCGGTATGTGTCTGCTTGTTTCTTCTTTTAGAATGCTGACAGAATATTGGGGAAGAGTGCCTTATTAAGCAATGGTAAAGGAAGTAATGCAGATACGGTTCAGGATAGTGAGACATCCTTGTTGGTCTCCAACAAAGTTGATAAAACATCTAAGGAAACTATCTTGAAGATAGTGAGACAACCCCAAAGTCTTGTCTTGGTGTAGTGTTCGAGTTACTGGTCACTACCGCTGGCACAAGCTATTCAAACTCACTGTCTGAATCAGTTCAGTTTCTTGAGTCTCAACTACAAGCTGAAAGACATAGATCAGCTGTGCTGCGACAAGAAGCTGAAGGACTGCGGACGTCCCCGGAGCATTCAGATGCATACTTTCTGGTGCAACAACAAGCATTGGAGGATTTTAGCACCAAACATGAGAAAGCTAATAAGCTTGCTAAGCTTACTGCCACATGGTGGATACCTAGGTTAACGTTTCTTGAGCTCTTCTGAAGTTGTTTCAGTTACAGACTTGTTTTGCTGTCGCTTTTATTTGCACTAGTGGCCAATTTAGACGGCCAGTGTATGTAATATGCTGCTTTGTTCCCTATATTTGCACTGGTGGCAAACTTTGATGCCTAGTGGATGTAATATGTGTAATAGTCATAATAGCCTAGCGATAGTTTCTTACTTATTTATTTCCTTTTTGTCTTGTTTAGTTGTTTGCTTCTAGTCACTGCAATTCTTTTACCGCATTTTTCTAGTGGCCACAATAACCTATTTTTATAACTAGGCCACAATAACCATCGCAATGTACGGACTATTGTAACCATGGTCCTGCTACCTGTTGTAGTGACCATGGCCTCCTACGGGCTGTAGGATCCATGTGCCTTCTACGGGCCATAGGATCCATGGGCCTTCTATGGGCCATACGATCCATGGTCCTTCTACGGGCCGTCTAATCTATGGGCGTTCTACGGGCCATATAATCGTTTCGCCAAACATGGGTCGTACTATTCATGGACCAATAACGGTCCACAAAATGGGCCGTAAACGGGCTAGAGTGGAAATCGTCTGTTTTATGGCCCGACCATAATGGGCCATTAATTGACCATATTTGATGACGCTATGAAAACAGCCCAACGGGTTAACGGGCCACAAATGGGCCGACTGTAACCACACGCTAAACTTTGCCCACAAGTAGAACGGGCCAGTAACGGACCATAAGTAACCGAATTATGGAAATAAGCCCAAGAATAAATGGGCCCTTAGAAGGCCGAAAGATAACACGCACAAGAAACGGTCGACAGATTAATGGGTCGTTAATGGGTATAAAGCGATACATATTCATTATGGGCAGTTTTATCTCGGGCCTGTAATGGCCCCAGAGTTACAAAGGGCCTCCTATGGGCCAAAAGATGTCATGGGCCATAAATGGGCCGGAAGTTACAATGGGCTGATATCATATTGGACGGCCCAGATGACGTTATTGGGCCTAATTCTGGTAGGCCATAACGGGTCGTGAGTTAGCGGGCTGTAAATGAGCTATATGCGAATAGGCCATTAACAGGTTTTCTGTGGGCCGGCCCGCTACCTTTTGACCAAGTCAAACGGGCTGGCCTTTTCACCCGAATGGGCCTCTGTTGGGTCGTGCCATGTGTCGACGTATCATAGGCGCCTTCGGTCAAATGAGTGAATGACATCTGTCCCAACGGTGAGCCGACACATGGTTTCTCTAGCCATTGGGAATTTTACACGTGGAAAGTCCCCATTGGTCCGGGATGTTACCGGGTGATCGGATCCAAACCGGAACCCGATAGCTTAACGGTGACCCGTTGACGGTGTCAAAACCGGCAGATCTCGGGTAGGGGGACCCGAACTGTGCGTCTAAGGATCAAAGGTAACAGGAGGCAGGGGACACGATGTTTACCCAGGTTCGGGCCCTCTTAATGGAGGTAATACCCTACTTCATGCTTGATTGACTTTGAGAAGTATAGGGGTTACAAGAGTTGATCTACCTCGAGATCGTAATGGCTAAACTCTAGATGTCTAGCATGTATGATTATGATTGCCTCTACAGACTAAACCCTCCGGTTTATATAGACACCGGAGGGGCCTATGGTTGCACAGAGTCGGTTTACAGAGAAAGGAAGATACATTATCCGAATGCCAAGCTTGCCATCCACGCAAAGGAGAGTCCCATCTGAACACGAGGGGGGGCCTTTTCTCTTGTATCTTCATGGCCCATTAGTCCGGCCCATGTAACATAAGTCAACTCCCCGAAGACCCCATAATCCAGGACTCCCTTAGTAGCCCCTGAACCGGGCTTCAATGACGATGTATCCGGCACGCAGATTGTCTTCGGCATTGCAAGGTGGGTTCCTTCTCCAAATACTCAAAGCAGTCTTCCGCACATGAGAGTTGTATCTGACCCTGTTTAATAATTACAACCCTAAGCTGTAAGGGCATCAATACTTAAAAGATAAGTCACGTCCAAGGGCAACCTTTTCGGCGAGACGTTATGGTCTGACCTTGTTATTATTCTGAACCATTTTATAGCCCCCGCTTCACGTTTTGAGGTGCGTCCATTGACACCTATTGTCAAAGCAGAGATCGTGTCCCCTTATCATGGGATTCTCATCAATACGTGTTTGGGTAATCCAACTGTGCCATTCGCACGTCCCCTTGGGAATAGGCAAGGTTTAAGGCTTATGAGGGGGGAGGCACTTGATATTCACAGCTTATATAAATGGATGAAGACCTATCCTTTTACCCCACACCTTCATCCCTTCTTGCCTCTCCATCCTCGAGCTCCAGCGCCCAGGCTCCAATTTTTCCCTTCACCCCAACTTCTCCGGCTATGGCTGGATCCGGTTCCCAGGGCAAGTGGATGGCCTCCTTCATTACGGAGAAGGACATCAAGGATCTTCGTGAGGCGAGGTACTTGACGGCGGAGATTACACACAGGCTTCCTACCCTGGGGCAGGTCATCCTCAGCCCAAAGCCAGGCGAGAGGGTGGTATTCATCCCCCACTTCCTCCGAGGACTCGAGTTTGCCCTCCATCCCTTCGTCTGAGGTCTCATGTTTTACTACGGGCTGGATTTCCATGATCTGGCCCCGAATTCCTTCCTCCACATCTCAACATTCATCGTCGTGTGTGAGGCATTTCTCCGCGGCCCCCCACCCCCACCCCCACACACACACTTTGGCCTGTGGCTCAAGGTTTTCAACGTGAAGCCGAAGATGGTCGATGGCCAACATGACGAGTGCAGTGGCGCCATGGTGAGCAAGCTCTGCCATGTTACCTGGCCCAAAGGGGCATTCGTGGATACTGTCAAGGTATGGCAGCAGGAGTGGTTCTACATCACCGAACCCCATGGCACCAAGTGGGTGGCCGCTCCTGCTTTCAGATTTGTACCTCCGCTGCGGCTCGTGTTCTGGACCAACAAAGGTCTAGACTAGGATCCTCTGACGAAGTATTGATGCTACAAAAGCGTATCAAGAGTATGATAGAAAAGTACATCACCCTTGCTGATGTGGTCCAAGTGATGCTTATCCGCCGAGCTCTTCCCTGCCAATGATGGCCTCACAACATGTGGGAGTTTAATTTGGAAGGGCCACGGACCCTGCAGCAATTCATTGGCACGACACACAAAGGGATCTGGAAGCTACTCTTCAAGATCCAGAAGACTTGGCCAGGGACACCGGCACCAGCTGCAACAATCCGGCCTCCCCAGTAAGTATCATATTTCCGAACATTACCTAGTTCGTCAATCTTAGGGAGGCATACTGAAAATTCCACCCCTTGAACAAGGCTGGATAAAGAAGGCGGAGTGGATCAGATGTCCGGACCCGCTCCCCGAAGACCCAGCTAAGCCATTGTTGATGAGGATGCTGGTCCCGGCGCCCTACCAGGCGCCGGTGAAGAAGGACAAGAAGAAGGGCAAGGAGGCAGGACGTGGCCTCCACCAAGAAGGTACTTCGGACGCTATGTTTGGAGGGACCAAGGCTCCTTCCTCTCACGAGGGAGATGAAGACGAGGAGGAGGAGGAAGAAGAAGAGAACCCTCCTCTCAAAGGGAAAAAGAGGGCGGCCTCCATAGATCTGGAGGAGGGGGCGTCCAAGAGGGGAAAGATATCCCTCTCGAACGACTCGGATTCGGACGCCGAAGCTATCCCCAAGCACCGCCCCCGAGCCAAGCCCCTTGCCACATCGTAAGTACCTTAGGATGCTTTACATACATCCAATTTTTTACAAATTGTAAGAATAATATTAAATCATGTGTTTCAGTCTGGCCCGCGATCTCCCTCAAGAATCATCGTCATCGGGGGATCTTCTGCCAGAGATGATGGAGAGCGAGACGCCTCCACAAGCTTCCCCGCCTCCTAGGGTGGATGACACCAAGGTGTCGTCCCAAAGGATCTCTCCGTGCTTCGGAGAAGTGCGGGAGAGGACCAAGACGGCACCAGAGGATAACACCTTGGCTGCCGAGAACATGGGGGCGCAACCCTCATGGAGACCGGCGACGGGGGTCTTGGATCATCCGACCCCGGCTGATACTGCTCCGGAGATACAAACGGCTCCAGAGTCAAATCAGCAGCCCCCTCCGAGGGAGGAGAAAGCGGCTATTCCAGCGGCGACCTCTACTAATCCGGAGGCGCCGATCATGCAGATGGACGCTCTACAAAGTGTGTCCATCTTGGAGGAGCATCGTACCTTAATGGGTGCGGTGGTTGAGAAGATTCATTCCGCTAAAAGCAGTCTGAATGAAGCCTTCACGAGCCTACTAACAGGCTTCAAGGTATGCGATGTAATGTCTTTAGACGCTTTCCATATGAAAAATATGCCTGTATATAGATAGTAGCCCCTGAGACTTTGTTCGGCCCATGAAGAAGGGCGAACAGAGGATCTATAGACATCCACAAGAAATAACATGCTTACCTTTTTGGTAAAAAACAGGCTTCACTATTAGCGGCGACCGCTCAAGCCGCCAAAGTTTTCAAACTGAAGCAGAAACTGCAGCTGGCCAACGAGGATATTATCCTTATTAACAAGTGGCTCGAGCAGCTGCAAGGTATGTTTCATGTACTCCGTACATGATTGTATTAATTTGCAAATGCTAAGTTGAAGCTTACGCACTGCTATATGCATAATTGCTGATGGCGCTGCTGAGGTCGAGACCCTCAGGGGTGACCTTGCCCGGGCGAAGGAGCAGGCAAGGGTGAGCAATGCGGCCGTTGATAAAGCGGCTATAGATTTGAAGGCCGAACAGGCCACCCGACGCCAGTTCGAGGAGCGGGTATCCAAAGTGGAGCAAGAGCTCAAGGACGCCACTCGCAGGTGCGAGTCCCTCGAGGAGGAGAATAAAGCTAAGGTGGCTAAACTCGCCAAGGCCCTTCAGGAAGCCCAAGAGGCGAGGTCCGAATCTCAAGCGGCTCGCGAGGAGATCCGACAGGACGGACAGATAGTAGCTTGTAAGTCCTTTCTTTTATAGTCTAAGTTTGGCGATCAGAGGTATGCCTTGCCTAATCGACTATGGAGTTCTCCAGACGCTTTTGCGGATCTGCCGAAGAGTGCCACCGACGCGGCGCAATTCTTCCGAGCCCAGGAGGGGCAGGCGATGGAGAAGTTGTTCTAGTCGCAGTTCACGACGCAGGAGTGCTCAGCGCTGTTGAACCACCAAATGGCGCAGTGGGGTGAGCTACATAAGATGTCCGGAGCGGCCATGAAGGATGTCATAGTCCGGCTGTGGCCAGCCGAACCCATTCCGAGCAGCTATTTTGGCCTAGTGCAGCAAATCGTCCATGCCTTGCCCCGAATTGATGCAATCAAGCGGTCAGTGTGCATAGAAGGTGCACGGATGGCCTTCGCCCGCGTCAGGATGCACTGTGCGAAGATGAAGGCCATCGTTATTGCAGTTGAGGGTCCTCCCGGAGGCAAGGATTACCACACGCTGGAGCATTACTTAGAATACGTCCTGGAGGGTGCTCGCTTGATAGAGGGGCAATGCTCAAAGGACATTATGTTTGAATGAATGTATCCGAACGTACCGGACATTTTTATTATATATATTAAGGCTTTGTGATATATTTGTGCCATTGTCTGAAAGTTCTTTCCTCCTGTGCGGTCATTTTTGTATTCCTGAGAGTTTTCCAGTCATCGGCTTCAGCCCCCACGTAGATACTACGGGGGTGTTCAGAATGGCACATGATCACACTTGACCCAACGTGTTGGTCTGTGAAGGAGGTGTCAGTGCGGCGAACCAGGCAATCGGACTATGTGGCTTTACCACTCTCACTTAGCCATAGGAGTTTGACGATGGGGCTATAAGATAGCCCCTGGTATGTACGCAGCTATCCGGATGCGGATGCGTTACGTATGTGACCAGAAAAACAGTCCTTCGTATAATACAAAAAAATCGCTAAAGATTTAGTAAGTCGCCGAGTGGCTGACCAGCTCTCGCCGCATCATGACAGTCAGTTTTCGGCTTTCTCTACTGAGGTGCTTGATCGGACGAACCAGGAACACAATCGCAGTAGTTCTCCCTTTACTACCCTAGCCGAACAAATGGAACGTAAGGTAGCAAACACAGGAGTTGGGTAACCCAACTATTGACCAAAGACATGATTCAGAACCGATGCATATAATACCAAGTTCGGGACGCCGAAGTGTGCTATAAAGCTATTCGGGCTTTTGTTTGGCAACACATATGTGGCCACATAGAGCTCCTGGCAATGGGTGCCGAGGTGTGTGAGTGAAACAACTGGGGAGACAGAATATAGTTTTATGAATAAGGTCGATACCAAAAAAATTGTCCTCACTAGAATCTGATTGATACGTCAAAACATGATCTTAGAGAGGGCACCATAAGCACCAATGCCATTTTACATGTCGGGGGTCTAAGAATAAGGAGAAAAGCTCGATACAGGTCCTTGAACAAAGTTTGGTCTAAAGAATCCTTTGGACATCCTGTCGCACGTCTGCGCCGCTTTCGCCTTGGAGAGAGAGGTTCCTTAAGAGGAATGGTCTTTGGCCATCCGCACGAAATCGAGCTCGAAGAGAGTCCTTGTGAGTCCGTAGGATATAAAGGTCTAAATGCACCTGTGGTAGAAGAAAAAAAATAATCGAAGAAAAAAGGTGGAAGGTCATACAAGGTCAAACCGTACTATAGACCTGTCCGTATTGTGCCTCCGTTGATGCCCAAGGTATTCTGAGTGCATAATTATGCATGCATGGTATGAATTCCGCGGGTGTGTGCGGCGATCGACGGAGGCGAAACTACTAGTCTAGCTCCGGAATTACCGAGCTGTCAGCATGCAGGACTGGCCGGACTCATTTAACAATGTCCGACAGTTTGATTGCCGATGAGGTGTGCGGCTTGATAGGGCCGATCTGTACTTTGGCCGCGAGGGCCACAGTGTGCTCCTTCATACGGAGGGAGCGTTACGTGTTTCCATTGACTGTTATGATGCCACGTGGACCGGGCATCTTGAGCTTTAAATAGGCATAGTGCAGGACCACGTTGAATCGAGCGAAAGCGGTTCGTCCGAGCAGTGTGTGATAACCACTGCGGAAAGGGACGATATTGAAGATCAGGTCTTCGCTGCAGAAGTTATCTGGTGAGCTGAAGATGACTTCCAATGTTATTGAGCCCGAGCAATGGGCCTCTACACCAGGTATTACTCCTTTAAAGGTAGTTTTAGTGGGCTTGATTCTTGACGGATCAATACCCATTTTTCGGATAGTGTGCTGGTACAGCAGGTTAAGACTACTGTCGCCGTCCATAAGGACTCGCATGAGGTGGAATCCGTTGATGATTGGGTCGAGGACCATAGCTGCCAAATCCCATGACGGATACTGGTCGGGTTGTCCTTTCGATCGAAGGTGATCGGACAAGCCGACCATTGGTTGAATTTTGGGGCGACCGGCTCTACGGCGGACATCCGTTAATGCGCGCTTGTGCTCCCGCTTGGGGATGTGAGTGACATAGATCATATTCACCGTTTTGACCTTGGGGGGAAATTTCTTCTGTGCCCCTGTGTTCGGTGGGCGAGGCTCTTCATTGTTGTCCTTGTTGGGTGGCCCTTTCCCCTTGTGTTCGGCGTTGAGCTTGCCGGCCTGTTTAAAGACCCAACAGTTTCTATTGGTATGATTTGCAGGTTTATCGTGGGTGCCATGAATCTGGCAAGGCCGATCAAGTATTCTATCCAAACTGGATGGACCATCTCTATTTCTTTTGAATGGCTTCTTCCGTTGACCGGATTTGGAGCCACTGAATTTGGCCTTGACCGTCTTGTCTTCGTTATTGTTTCGACTCTTGTGCTTGCTGCGTCATGGCTTTCCATTGCCGTCACTAGCTTCAGAGGTGCATGGGTCGCTAGTGATATTACTTCTACGAGCTAGCCAGCTATCTTCTCCCGCGCAAAAGTGGGTCATAAGTGCGGTAAGGGCTGCCATGGACTTCGGCTTTTCTTGGCCGAGTTGTCGGGCGAGCCACTCATCTTGGACACTATGTTTGCAGGTCGCGAGGGCTTCGGCGTCCGGATAATCCACAATCTGGTTCTTTTTAATTAAGAACCCGGTCTAGAGTTTCCAGGCTGATTCTTTGGGTTGCTGGATTATGTGACTAAGGTCATCGGCGTCTGGGGGCGAACATAGGTACCTTGGAAGTTGTCCCTGAAGGCGTTGTCCAAGTCTTCCCAGCTACCAATAGAGTTTTCTGGGAGGCTGTTCAGCCAGTGTCATGTTGGTCCCTTAAGTTTTAGGGGGAGGTATTTGATGGCATGTAGGTCATCACCGTGGGCCATATGAATGTGGAGAAGAAAATCTTCAATCCATACCGCGGGATCTGTTGTGCCATCATATGATTCAATGTTCATGGGTTTAAACCCTTCTGGGAACTGGTGCTCCATTACCTCATCGTTGAAGCATAGAGGGTGTGCGGCGCCTCTATATCGGGCAGCATATCGACGCAGTTCGGATGAAGTCCACATGCGGTTTTCGGCCCTGGTGAGGTTGTGCTTGTCGCGGCAGGCCTGATGGCCATCTTCTCGCGCTGGGGCATGCCCCCTTGATCCATAGATTGATCGGGTATGACCGGCTCTATTGTCCAGGTCCTGTCGTAGGTCATACGTGTATCCTACAACCGTTGTCTCTCTGCCTCTACGTCGAGGTGGTGCGGGCTGGTGTTCGGCTCGAGTTGCCGCTCTGTCCTGTTATGATGGATGCCACATGTCGGTTACCCTTGACGAAATCACTTCTATGACGCGCAATTTATCGTCATGGAAGTGGACACTTCCGTGATGATAATTTTGGTAATATCATGGAACACTTCTATGACAGCACATGTATAACTATCTTGATTCTGCCATAAAATCGTCATGGATGTACATGCATGACAGAAAACATGACCTACTGTGACAAACACGTATCATCATGGAAGTGTATTTTTTGTAGTGAAGCACGCCGCGCGGAAATCAAGGGAGACTGGGCACTTACTCATCCGTGGCCACCCACTTACTCTTCTTCAGAACCCTCGAGGCAGGATTGCGGTGGCCTTCGGGCTCCTTCCTCTGCCGAGGTGCGAGGGGACCAAAGGGCAGCACGCTGGAGTCCAGAGCACGGTCATCCGCGGCAGGGATGGTGGCCGTCTTTTCGGGCGAGGTGTCCCCTTCGTTGCGTGGAGGGGCGCAGGTGGACGCCCGAGGGGCACGCGACTCAGGGTGCTCCTCTGGAGGCACTTGGGGGAAAGGACCTCAGGACCCCTAGGCTCCGAGACCACCAGGAGGGGGTTGTCGCAAGGCCCAACATGGTCCTCAGGGAGCAGACCCACTCGTCGAAGCGTGGCATCTTCTTGGCAAATGCTCCCCCATTCGGATAATTGTACAAGGGGAGCCCGCCCGCAGGAAGTGCGGCGGGCTCCCTGCCGGTCAGGAGGCAGAGCACGCCATGTAGCATGTTGGAGGGAAGAGAAAGCACATGCAGCCTCATGGTATCCTCAGGGCTGGTGAAGGCCCACATTGCACGAGAATGGCGTTGGAGGGGAGCAATCTTCCGCCTAACGAACTCCCTCACCACCATCGCCATCGTCACACCCGCCTCCTTCAAGACGGCTAGCCTGGCCGTAACTCGCGCGAGCCACGGGTGGACAAACTCTGTGTGCCCCCAGCCGGAGCTCGGCTTCACCAGAGCCGATGGGGTCAGAAGCAGGGGGTTGTACGCGGTGGCGTCGACATACACCCACTACCTCTGAAATCCTTCCGCCTTCGGATGAAGATCGACATTGAGGTTTGAGCCTGATGTCGTGTCCACCGCTTGGAGCGACACGCACCCCGAGCGCTACTCGCCAGCGACCATCTGGAGGGAGAAGAAGTTGCAAAGCAGAGCCATGGATGAAGAAATGCCCATGAAGGCCTCGCACAAAAAAGCAAAGGGAGAGGAGGATGACAGACCGTGGGTCGAGATGCAGTGCATGGACATGGTAATGCATAAGCACGGTGTTGAAGAAGTCTGAGAATGATGGCAACAAGCCGGAGAAGAGGGAATGAAGATGAAGAGGGATGCTGGTGGCTTCTAGATCGGCTAGAGACCGGGAGCCAGCCCAGATCTTCGTTGCCTTCCACTCGTTGGTGTCGGCAGAGATCATCTGCCGGACCTTGTCCAGCCCTTCGCGGTTAAGCACGGAGGACCGGCCCATTGCAAGCTCTAGCCCCGATTGGGGCCCTGGCGTCGCCCAGCTCCTGCCCCTCTTCCTCTTAGGAGCCATGGCGGAGGGGAGGATTGAAGCAGGCGTGAGATCCAGCATAGAAGGCAAGGGTTCGCGAAGGAAGGATAGGTAGGAGGCGAGTGCACGATGGGACAGCTTTATTTCCACTGTGTACGCCAGGCTTTTTGTCAGCTTAGAGCGGTTACCGAGGCGACGTGGGGAAGTGGAGGTGTCTGCGTCCCGTCAAGCGCCACGCGTCAAGCTCGGCCCGCAGGTGATTGGGGCCCACGGCTCTTCACCCTCGCCCCTTGGCTTTGCCTCGAAGCCAGCCTAAGCGTGCCTTGGGCCCGGGGGCTACTGTCGGTGTTCTGGGATCGGGGGTACCCAGATCTTCCTGCCTATGGCCGACAGCATGGTTCCCTCAATGGCCTGGTACAGCCCAGCAGCAAGGCCCTCCAAGACAAGACCCTCGCGAGGGCCCCCGACCTCGCGAGTAGAACGACACGAAGGCCTCCCGAGCGGAAGGTTTCCAAGCTTGCCTCCCAAGGAGCGGAGACTTCTATGCAGGCACCCAGCCTCACGAGGCTGCGATGACGTGAGCCATTATGACCAAGGCCAGGTGGGTGCTAGTAGGCACAGAGGAGGCAATTTCCCATTTGGTGCTAAGGGGGCAAGGACGAGTGCAGTTTCCTGGGGAAGGCACCAAAGCTTTTAATTCCTATGCAACAAGACCAATACCACGAGCTCCGCAGGACGGATGTAGTCACCGAGCCCACTTCTGCGTCATGACAAGAAGCTTTGCAGGCGAAGACCATCTTTTGTCTGGATATAGGACGTACTTCGTGTCCCCTTTAAAATTGGTCATAGTGGGATCCCTTCCTGCCTATGTTGAGAGGGAAGAGGACCAAGGCCACTATAAGTATAGGCTAGCCACCACGATAGAGGGGATTGAATCTTGAGACCTGTCGAACTCTCGAGAGGTTGCTCAACCACTGTACTTGTTCATCCCTAGCCTCCTCGTGAGGCCAATCCACCACCAAGCAGGAGTAGGGTTTTACACCGCAAGGTGGCCCAAACCTGGGTAAACGACATGTGTTCATCTTCTTCCCCACTCGCACGAACTCGTAGTAGCTAGGCCATGGGGTGGTGAGCTTGAGACATTGAGCTGGTTGGGATCTTTGCACACGCCCCAGAGTTCGATCCTTCTTGGGTCTGCGGAGCCCTGAATCAGACAATATCTCTTGTTGAAATAATGGTTTCATCTAGTATATTTCAGAGAGGTTCAACAATGGCGTGGAAAGGAGAAGAGGATGTGGAACCCCTTCAAAATGCTAACGACAAATATTGGCAAAAGCTCAAGACTCTTCATCTTTATTTAGTGATCTAAGATCACATTGAGTCCATAGGAAAGCCAATACTATTAAAAGGGGATGAGGTGTTTCTTAATGACTTGCTTAGTGATATAGCTCCAAAACTCTCAACCACTTTCTCCATCCAAATATGTCAAAACCCTAAACTCCAACTCAGCTCCATCGATTCTTTCTATCCGGCGCTACCAAGTTCACATGACATAGCCACTGCCAGAAACCCTAGCAATTCGGACTCACCGATATGGATCTCCGTCTCACCGAGATGGCCTTACCAGCACTATGTGACTTGTTGCATTCATTTTGACGTCACCGAGTTTATGCAATCGATCTCACTGAGTTGGCTTGATAGACACTCTGTTGCTTGTTGCTTCACTTCGATCTTACTGAGTTGCCGCAGTCGGCGCCACCGACTTTATGATTACCTTAAGCCCTAACACATCGGTCCCACCGAGTTGTTCCAGTCGGTCCGACTGAGATTCATAACGTTCACATTTTGATCTAATCGGTGCCATCGAGTTTAACCATTCGGTCTCACCGAGTTTAGTCAAATGTGTTTAGCGGTTGGATTTTGTGTGGAGGTTATATATAGCCCTCCACCCCCTCTTCATTTGTGGAGAGAGCCATCAGAACGTGCCTACACTTCTCCCATTCATTTTCAGAGAGAGAACCACCTACTCATGTGTTGAGATCAAGATATTCCAATCCTTGCACAAGATTCTTGATTTCTAGCCTTCCCAAGTTGCTTTCAACTCAAATCATCTTTCCAACATATCCAAATCTGTGAGAGAGAGTTGAGTGTTGGGGAGACTATCATTTGAAGAACAAGAGCAAGGAGTTCATCATCAACACACCATCTATTACCTTTTGGAGAGTGGTGTCCCCTGGATTGGTTAGGTGTCGCTTGGGAGCCTCTATCAAGATGTGGAGTTTAACCAAGAAGTTTGTAAGGGCAAGGAGATCGCCTACTTCATGAAGATCTACCCGAGTGAGGCAAGTCCTTCATGGGTGGTGGCCATGGTGGGATAGACAAGGTTGCTTCTTCGTGGACCCTTCTTGGGTGGATCCCTCCATGGACTCGCGCAGCCGTTACCCTTTGTGGGTCGAAGTCTCCATCAATGTGGACGTACTATAGCACCACCTATCAGAACCACGCCAAAAATCTATGTGTCTACATTGGGTTTGCAAACTACAATCCCATCCCTTTATTTTCTTGCAACTTGCATGCTTTACTCTTTCTGCTGCACTTACTCTTGTCATGCTTGCTTGAAATGTACTGTGAATGCCTTAACTTGAAGAATTTAAAACAACTACTTTTGCCTATTAAGGGTCTAATCACCCCCCTCTAGACCCCTCTTCTCGATCCTTTCAATTGGTATCAGAGCATTGGTCTCTATTGCTTTGGTTTAATCACCATTGGAGGAAGATGGATGAGTCTACGTTCGGGAGTATTATAAATAGAGTGTCTATTCTTGATGGGGAGTTCTATGGTTCTTGGAAAAATGAAATGCTTGTGATTTTCAATGAATATAACCTGAACAAGTACATTACTAGCCCTTATGTGACTCCCATTGATCCTTTGCATCCGACCCCTGATGAGTATCTTGACATGCATGGTTTGCAATCTTAAAACTATTGATCTTATCATTAGAGGATTGCATATATATTTGCTTATGTTCTTGCCTACTTTTGAATGTGCATATACCATATGGAATTATCTTGAAGAATGCTTTCTGAATTACTCTTTCAAAAATCTAGATGAGATTCTTCAGAAGTCAATTGCTTTTCAAAATATGGAACCTAGTGACCCTAAGTTTGATGAATGTCTATTTGAGCTCCGTGATCTTATGAGTGTCAAAGGAAATACTGGAGTCATTAGTAGAATTACTTTGGAGACAATTAGAATTCATAAACTTGAACATTGTCATGGTCATAAATCTAATAATTCACTTGACCTAGGTGATGATCATATGGATGATGATGGGCATGGTTATTATGATGAAGACGAAGATAGTGATGCTAACCTTGAGGAGTCTATGAGACATTTTGGTCTCATGCCTAATCTTCAGGACTATATGGTCGGAGGAAAAAAAAAGTGGATTCTTGATAATGGATGTATCAATCACATGACCGGAGATAAAGACATGTTCCGCGAGCTTGCTAAGAATGATGGTCCATGCAAGTATGTCACTTTTGGAGACAACTCCAAGGGTAAGGTACTTGGCCTTGGTAAGGTGGCCATTTCCAATGATAGCTCTATCCAAAATGTCATGCTCGTTGAATCTCTTGGTAATCTCTTTTCCGTATCTAGACTAGCCGACTTTGGTTTCAATGTTCTATTTACCGAAGTAGATTGCCAGGTGTTTCAAAGAGATAATCATATTATGGTCTTTTTCGGTATTCATAGAGGTGATCTATGCATTGTTGACTTCACTAAAAGAGCCAAACCTTGCACTTGTTTAATTGCTAAATCTTCTAAAGGATGGTTATGCCATAGATGGTTAGGTCATGTTGGCATGTGAAATCTTGAGAAGCTTATTAAAGGTGATCATATCCTTGGTGTTAAATATGTTATATCTGACAAGGATAGACATTGCAGTGCTTGTCAAGCAGGAAAATAAGTTGGAGAAAGTCATCCCATGGAGAACAACATGACCACGAGAAGACCACTTGAGCTACTTCAATGGATCTTTTCGGTCCCAATGCTTATAAGAGCCTTGGTGGTAACTCATTCGGTTTGGTCATTTGTTGATGATTTTTCAAAATTTACGTGGGTGTTTCTTGATGACAAATCACAGGTCCAAAAGATCTTCAAGAATTTCGCTAAGAAGGCCCAAAACCAATTTGAAGTGAAGATCAAGAAGATTTGAAGTGACAATGCAAAGGAGTTCAAGAACGCAAATGTGGATACCTTTCTTGAGGAAGAGGGGATTTCACATGAGTTCTCGGCTACGTACACACCTCAACAAAATGGAGTTGTTGAGAGGAAGAACTGGACACTTATCGAGATGGCGAGAACAATGCTTGATGAATACAAGACGCCAAGACACTTTTGGGCGGAAGCGGTTGAGACAGCTTGTCATGCTACGAATCAACTATATCTTCACAAGCTTCTCGGCAAGACGACATATGAGCTACTCACAGGTAACAAACTCCAAGTTGGATACTTTCGAGTATTCAGCACAAAGTGCTACATTCTAGATAAGCATCATCGTTCAAAATTTGCTTCTAAATCTCATAAGGGTTTCCTGCTTGGTTATGGCTCAAACTCTCACACCTACCGTGTCTACAACAACTTCACCCGAAAGATTGAAGAGACAGTAGATGTGAAGTTTGATGAATCTAACGGCTCGCAAGTAGAGCAATTGCTAATTGATGTAGGAGACAAAGATCCATCAAAAGCAATTCAAGACTTGTCTATTGGCAAGATTGGTCCAATGGAGGTGAAGGAGAGCACTTCGTCCATACAAGTGGAAGCCTCAACTTCACATCAAGGTGAACCACTAGTTCACTTGGAGGCATCCACAAGTGGAACACATCAAGACGAAGGAAATGAGGAAGTACAACAAGACGATCCACGTCGACCTCCTTCTCCACCTCCACAAGTGAACGACGGCCCAAGCAAAAGCTTCCACGAGTTAGAGCAAGAACAAGAAGATGATGATGAGGATGTTCCACCCCAACCCAAGCAAAAGCTGCCACGAGTTAGAGCAAGGATCTCAAGAGGTCATCCCGTTGAACAAATCTTTGATGACATCCAAACCGGGAGAATTACTCACTCTAAAACTCGTTTGGCTAACTTTTGTGAACACTACTCATTCATTTATAGCATTGAACCTATGAAGATTGAAGAAGCGCTTGAGGATCCAGATTGGATAAATGCTATGCATGAAGAGCTACACAACTTCGAGAGATATCAAGTGTGGACATTGGTTGATAAGACCAATGATGATCATAATGTAATTGGAACCAAATGGGTGGTTTATAATGAGCAAGATGAGTATGGACAAGTTGTACGCAACAAGGCTCGTCTCGTCACTCAAGGCTATGCTCAAGTCAAAGGTATGAACTATGGTGAGACATATGACCCCGTTGCTAGACTTGAGTCCATTCGCATTCTACTTGCTTATGCCAATCATCATGATATCACTTTATACCAAATGGACATTAAGAGTGCTTTTCTAAATTGTGAAATTGAGGAGGAAGTTTATGTTAAACAACCTCTCGGCTTTGTTAATCCCAAGAAAACTAATCATGTATAAAAACTTCACAAAGCCCTTTATGGTCTTAAAGAAGCTCCTAGAGCATGGTATAAATGCTTGACTAAATTTCTCATTGAAAAAGGCTTTGAAATTAGGAAAATTGATTCTACACTTTTTACTATAAGGGTTGATGGTGAATTATTTGTGCGCCAAATTTATGTTGATGAGATCATATTTGGTTCTACTAATCCCCATTTAGTGAAAAGTTTGGAAGGCTAATGTCAGAGAAGTTTGAGATGTCTATTATGAGTGAACTCAATTTTTTCCTTGGATTGCAAATCAAGCAAACTAAGGAGGGTACCTTTGTCTCACAACAAAGTATACCAAAGATCTTTTCAAGAAGTTCAACATGCAAGAAAGTAAAGGTATGAAAACCCCCATGCCCACTAGTGGACATCTTGACTTGATAAATGTCGTGCGGGAACACGATCACCTATGGGGCCACTAGCCCCTTTGTGGTTCGGCAAGGGGGAAGATTGCGTTGCACAAAGAGCGGAGGCCAAGATGCAGCACGATGATGACACTCTGGTGATTTTTACCTAGGTTTGGGCCGTTGAGAAGTGTAAAACCCTATTCCTGCTATGGTGGATTGAATGGAGGAGCACCAAGAACACGCAATGCTCGAGCCCGGCAAGGTGGCCTCAGGAAGAGCTGGTACACGTGTACCAGTGTGCAAGGGTATGAATCCTTTGCTAGGTAGCATTGGACCCCCTTTTATAGTTTAAGGGGTAACCACAATGGCAAAACAGTCATTATCCTATGACTAGATAGCTAACAATGCTATCAATCCTAACTTTGGCAGTTAGGACAAATTGCATTAAATGCACTGCTAGGTGTCATGCTGAGGGTGAAACCCAGCAAGCCTGTTGTGCCGCTTAATCAGCTTCTGCTTATCATCTGACACTCCTCTGGATGGGTGTCAAATGGGTGTGATCTATCTTCCAACGGGCTGCCACATGCTTAGTGGAAGCTACTTAATCTTCTGGGGGCTCGACACCACGTTGATAAGTGACTTTCGTTGTGGTGCGGTGGAGTGGTGGAGCGGCGACGCCTTGGCGGGGATCTTGATCTTGGTGACCCCAGTAGGCCTGCCAGGGTTTATCCTGGATTTGCTTCTGGGGCAGCCTCGACCTGGCCGAGCTCTCCTGCTTGGCAAAGGAAGGCTTTGCCACAGTGGTATCTTGCTGCCTTGATATTCTTAATGCGCTCCTTGATCTCACAAAGAGCAGCTTCTCCGGTCTTGGTCTTGCTTTGTAGTTGTGTTGGACATATGATCATTAGCATGCCTGTGTGTAAGTCTGGTCGAGAATGTTGGTGTTCATTGCACCAACAAGAGTCCCAGGGCCTGGACCATACGTGCTGCCAGGCATCATTTGGCTAGGCCCCAACAAACACACAGGCGAGCACTCCGATCGGACCACAAAAGGGGTTCATTTCTTACTTGATACTTTTCTTTGCTTGTTCATTAACCTGGGATTGAATCAGTTCCAGGTTTTCCCGCAGGCCATGCTGAACCATGTGGGGCTACCCACATAATGGCCCGTGGGCCGCCTATATTCTAAGGAGGAAACTGCCATTTTACTTACCCACTATCCCTGCCGTTTCTGCCATGTTCGCCGCATGCATTGTGTAGGGTTGGTGGCGAATGCATAGGGCGCGGGAATGAGTGCCATGGAAGAAAACTCGACGTGGTGGATAGGCGCAGGTGGGCGGTCGGTGATCTTGCACACTACCAAGGACGCTGACAGCACAGATTGGTGGAGCGTGGTGGTTGCCATGGGGTAGTGGGGAGCCAGCCCCTAGTTACACTCCACTATAAAAGGGGGTGCAGAGGTGGGCGAAAGGATCCACCAACTCACATTTTCCTTCTCCTTCTAGAGCTCCTCCCCCACTATGGTGAGAGGAAGAGGGTGTGGTCGACCCCCAGTGGCGGCGACAAGAGCCTCCTTTAGGCACCCTACCCCTGCCCCCATTGGAGATGTGGGGGCAGAGTCCAGTGCGCAAGGTGAGGCCACAGGGTGCGGTCGTGGCTGTCGTGGCTCTCGGGGACGAGGGGGACACTGCGGTGGCACGACCACTCCTCCTCCAACTGCTCCTGCTCCAATGGAGGTCCATCTTGGGGACACGTCGTTGGAGTTCCTCGTTAGGCTGCACAAGGCCCCACGTGGTCGTCTTCGTCTTCCTACGCCTTTTGCAAGGTTAATGGAGCTCAAACAACCGCGCACGCTGAAGATGCCCATGAGGGGTTGCTGTAATTTCAACATGCAGGTGGATGTGGAGTTCCCCGCACCTCACGTCATGCTTCTCCGACGCAGTTGGAAAACCTTTTCCTATGCCCATAGCTTGGCGGAGGGGCACGTCCTCCATTTTTAATTAATGGAGGCCGATCTGCTTTCCGTCAAGGTCTTTGGGTGTTCAGGTGCTCCCTTAGGGTGTTGCGCGGGGATCTCGATCGATGATGAAAGCTCCTCCTCGAGCGATAGCGATGAAGAGGACACTGACGGCAATGATGATGACGTCGAGCAAGAGGATGGTGGCTCGGACTCCAGCTGAGCATCAGACGCACCGTCATTGTCAGCCAGGCACTAACAACACCATCATCTGCACCTGGTCTTCTCCGCGACAGAGCGATTTGCCGGAGGCTGGGTGTGGATGCCTTCCCTCCTCCAGCCATCTTCCAGCCGAACCCAGTCAGGCTTCCTTGTGGACTCCGGATTCGTCTTCCCTGTCGGTGTCCCTCCTACCGCGTTCCTCTGGTCCTGTCGGTGGTGACCACGACGTCTCCTAGCCGCTCTCTCCATCCACCGTCCCCGTTCTCTCCTGCTAGGTCGTTGCCCTCCTGATCTTGTCAGGTCGCATCCCACAGGCCCTGACGGGGTCAGGCTGGGCTTCTGCCTAGGCGCCCTTTTGCCCTCTTCACCTCCCATTGTAGCTCCTAGGAGGATATGGACAAGAAAGGCATTATTGGGCACTTACCTTTTTTCAATCTAAAACATGTAGGCGCTTGATAATCTTTATCTTAAATTATGTAATCTTCCATCCATGCTTGTACTTTGTATGACGTGTACTTGTTTATCCACGTATTAATGAAAAAATAAATGCTTGTCGGGTACTTGTGCATGTATTAAGTCCATGCTGAGGAGAGATCCCTAAATACTTTCAAGTAAACAAGGGTTCTCGGCAATACACCTTGTCGGTCCCTTCTGTGGTTACCGTTGGAACCAGCTTGATGGGTTAGGAGCGAGGAAGGGAACTAGCCCCTCGTCACACCTCCTTCAACTGCTGCTACGACCACCCTGACTAGGGGAAATTGCCAAATTAAGAGAAGGGAGCACAAATGTTAAGGGCGGCGAGGTTTTTCTACGCACAAGGCTTCCATACACGGGAGTAGTACTTGTGGATGGGAAGGAAACTCATATGTGCTTGTTGTCCTTCTTATTGTTTTGACAAGAAGGAGTTGCCGAGGATCATTATGCTAGGCTGCACTTATTCTTTCCCTTCGAGGAGCTCGTCCATGGTAGGGACCTGTTTGATAGCATAGGGGAGAAGACAGCAGCATAAAATCATACTTTTAATAAACATGCATGCAAATCTAGATGCTAGTGCTTCGTTTTATTATATTTGCACAGGGTCTACGCCTGGCTTTATACAAAGGGTTACATGCCCATCGGCAATGCTTGTACAAAAGGTGGTTGCCAGGGACTGAGCCCGAAAGTCGCGCCTTACGGTAGAACTTACAAAGATGCTCAATATTCCATGAGTTTTTGCACTTGAATGCCATCTTCTGTCTCCATATGGACTGCGCCAGGCCTGGTGACTCATGCTACCCGGTAAGGGCCTTCCCACTTTGGCGTCAACTTGTTGGAACCCTTGGCGGACTGAACATGCCCAAGGACAAGGCCGCCTTCCTCAAGGCTTCGGGCATGCACGTTGTGGCTATGATAGCAGCGCAGGGATTGCTGGTAGCATGCAACATGCACAGAGGCCTAGAGACTATCTTCCTCGAGGAGCACATCATCATCATGTCATAGTTGCTCTTGCTCTACTTCATCGTAGTTAAGTACTCGAGGTGACCCATATATGAGTTCCGTGGGGAGTACTGCTTATGCCCCATATACTAGGGAGAAGGGAGTCTGCCCGGTAGCTCGATTTGGTGTCATTCTAAGGGACCAAAGAACCACCAGCAGCTCGTCGATCCAGCGCTTGCTGCATTTCTGCAACTTATCAAAAGTTCTTGTCTTGAGGCCTCGCAGCACTTCATCATTCATCCTCTTGGCTTGCCTGTTGCTTCGTGGATGGGCAACAGAGGTGAAGGAGACCTTGCTTCCAAGGCTTTGGATGTATTGTTAGGCTTTGGATGTATGGTTCGTGAACTGGGTAACGTTGCGAGTAATCACTCTATTGGGAACCCCAAAGCGGCACACCAATCCTTTCAAGAAATTGATAGCTGATTGTGTGGTCACCTTCCTCACTAGATCCACTTCAGGCCACTTTGTAAACTTGTCGATTGTCGCGTACAAGAATTCAAAGCCCCTGGCAGCACGAGGGAAAGGGGCCCAAGATATCGAGCCCCCAGATCAAGAATGGCCAGGATAAAGGGATTGCCTGGAGAGCTTGAGCTGGTTGATGAATGTTTTTGGAGTGGAACTGGCAGGCTTCACACTTTGTGACTAGCTCAGTTGTATCATGGAGTGATGTGGTCCAATAGAAACCCTGCCGGAAAGCTTTTCTGACCAGGGCTCTTGATCCAATGTGAGAACCACACACACACCCATGTATCTCTGCCAGCAGCTTTTGCCCATCTTCCTGGATAATGCACTTCAATTTCACACCATTCGGCCTTTTCCTGTACAGTGTGTCATCGACAAATTGGTACATATTTGACCTTCGGGCTACACTTTCAGCTTCTTGTTCTTCGGGAAGTTCTGCTATGTGAAGGAAATGGACTATGTGTTGCGCCCAAGTTGGAGCCTACGGCTTGACAACAAGGACTAAAGGCACCTCCTCGTTCGTGGGAGAACTCACCTCGACCACAAGAACTTATGGTTCCGCAGGAGGGCGCTGCTCACGAACCGAAGCAGGATTGTTCCCGACAGCCTCTCTACCAGTGGTTTTAGGAAGCCCTGCAGGGAGATACTTGCAGGAGTCCAACTTTCTCCTTTTCCTAGCCATCATTGAAGGGGACACTAAAGGTTGAGTTAGGTGGAGGACAAAAGTTCCTGGTTCCACATGGAGCTTTTGTGCAGCACACTTTGACAAGTGATCAACGATATTTTTCTCTACACGCAACACGTGTTCTGCTTGTAACCCATCAAAGTGTTGTTCTAACTTTCTCACCTCCTCTATGTACGCCTCCATCAATGGACTCTGGTAGTCCTTATTGACTTGCTTCACCACGATCTACGAGTCTCCTTGGATGGTCAATTTATTGATTCCCAATTCCACCGCAATTCTGAGCCCCGCAAGGAGCCCTTCATACTCAGCAGTATTGTTGGTGGCTTTCTCTCGGGGAAAGTGCATTTGAACCGCATATTTGACATGCTCTCCAGTGGGCACAACAAGAAGCATGCCGACTCCGGTGCCCTGTAACGAGAAAGCGTCATTAAAATACATGATCCATTCCTAAGGCACCTCCCTGCCAGGGATAATTGTCTTTGGTGTTTCTTCGTCTGGAGTGGGCATCCATTCTGCTAAAGCACTGATTTGAATAGTTGAGGTACTTTCATACTTCAGGCCGAAACTTGACAGCTCCGACGCACATTCAACTATGCTGTCGGTGGCTTCGGGGTTCCTCAGTATGTGCTGCAGTGGGAAATGGGTGACAACTCTGATCTCGTGGGCTCGGAAGTAGTGGCGCAACTTCCTTGAGGCCATGATGAGGCTGAAGATCATCTTTTGCACCCCCAGAGTACCTTGATCTATCCCCTTGTAGTAAGGAGCAGACAAAGTAAACTGGTCGATTTATCACCTTCTTCCTTGCCGCAATCTTGGGATTGCTCTCAACAGCTTGTCCTGCCTCCCCTTGATGTATGTCATGTCTTCGCATAGGTGCTTTGGTCCCTTCCCTAAAGGGATCAGTTGCCGCGGCTGCTTCTCCATCCACTTCTTGTTGAACCACCAGTGCCGCACTAACCACTTGATTCGTTGCAGCTAAATATAACAACAACGTCTCTTGTGGTTTAGGTGCAACCAAGGTAGGAGCAGAGGAAATGTAGTTTTCAGATCGTGCAGCGCTGCTTCAGCCTCCGGGGTCCACGTCATTGGGCCGACCTTTTTTAAGATTATGAAGAAAGGTAAGGCGCACTCAGCGGACTTGGAGATGAACCTACTCAGTGCAGCAATGCATCCAGCTAAATGCCTCACATCCTTGACAGTCTTGGGTGCTTGTATCTGCTCGATCACCCTGATCTTGTCGGGATTAGCTTCTATCCGCAGGTGAGACACAAAGAAACCAAGTAGCTTGCCGGACGGGACATCAAATGCACATTTCTTAGGGTTTAACTTCAAATTTATCTTGCGTAAGTTTGCAAAGGTCTCTTTCAAGTCTTGAATAAGTGTCGATATATCCCGGGTCTTGACCACTATATCGTCCATATAAGCTTCCACTTTTCTGTGCAGCTATTGTTCAAAACCAATCTGTACCGCTCTTGCAAAAGTGGATCTAGCGCTCTTTAACTCGAAAGGCGTACGTACAAAGCAATACGTGCCACATGGGATTATGAACACGGTTTTTTCTTCGTCCTCCTTGGACATGAATATCTGATGGTATCCGGAGTACGCATCCAAAAAGGAAAGCAGATCACACCTGGAAGTAGAGTCCACAATCTGATCAATGCACGGCAGGGGGAAAGGGTCCTTCGAACATGCTTTGTTCAAATCAGTGAAATCAGTGCAGAGCCTCCATTTCCCATTTGCCTTGCGCACTACCACTGGGTTTGCTAACCATGATGGGTGCAGCACTTCTCTGACCAAACTAGTTGCTTCAAGTTTCTTGATCTCCTTGGCAATGAACTGATGCCGCTCTAAATCTTGCTTACTGACTTTCTATTTGATAGGCCGAGCGTGAGGGCAAACAGCAAGGTGGTGATCGATTACCTCCCTTGGAACACCGGGGATGTCAGATGGCTGCAAGCAAACACATTGACATTTGCCCACAAGAAGGAAATGAGCGCACTTTCCTATTTGTGACCAAGGGCGGTGCTGATGGTAAATGTACCATCAGCACCATCCTGCCTTGCTGGGACTTTTTTCACAGCAGGTGAAGCAACCTTGTGCCTCTTGCTAGTGGAACTCTCCAGCAGGTCCTCACCAGGTGCATCACACTCTGAGGAGGTGTGCTTCCCGGAGTCCTTGTTGGCATCTTTGCTAGCCTTCTTCCCTCCCTTTGGTTCCTTGGCAAGAACTTTGGCTTCTGCAGCTTCAACCGCTACCGTGTCTTGATACATTTGATCCGCACATATAATCGTATCTCTTTTATCTGATGGGATGGAAATGATACCCATCGGCCCTGGCATCTTCAAGGTGTTGTAAGAATAGTGGGATGCTGCCATGAATTTTGCCAGAGCTGGACGATCAAGCATTCCATTATAAGGCAAGGGAAGCTCAACCACGTCAAACACGGCCCTTTCAGTCTGATAGTTCAGCTCCCCGCCAAATGCCATACAGGAATACAGTGCAGAGCAGCCGGCATGAAGCACCGCAGTCATGGCGTCGGTGTAGTAATGAGCAATGAGGCGTCAAAATCACAAAGTTGCACCTTTCCGGCAGTTAAGTTGGAGGGACGAAGTAATAATGCTAAAAAGAAGAAGTTGGAGGGACGAAGCGACCATCATTTCACTCGTTGCTGAATCCGCTTCTCCCTCATCTTCTTCGACTTAACCACGTGTTGCTTCTGCCATTGTTCTACCTCATGTGGGATGCGGATCGGCTTGGTAAAGCACTGACACGTGGGACCACATGTTAGCAAACTGCGAGGACAACGTCCTCTAAAAATAAGAAACCTCCCCCGCCATCCGCGTGGCAAAATCACCTCCTTTTTACTAATCTTGATTCTATAATTTTTTAGATCAATATAACTGACATTTGTATAGATAACACGCAGGAGCAAAACCAAGTGGTACGGTTAAGGGAATCCACAATGTGTAGCCAAATGTAAAAATAGCTTTTGGCATCATGGGAACCATTGTGGACGGTGTTGCCAAAGCCAAAAAGATGGAACCAAAGCTCCCTGATTGATTGATTGAAGGAATAGAAAAATGCAACGGCTCTCCTCTTTCTCCCGTGCTTGGACGCATGTACAGTATAGAGCACAGAGTCTACTCCCCTGTCCCTTCGATCACAAATCACAAAGCAGTGAGGCATCAAATCACAAAAGCACGAACAAAACAACCATCATTTCACTCTTCGCTGACTCCGCTTCTCCATCGTCTTCTTCGAGAAACCATCTCATCGCACTAAGCTGGACGGATGACGCTATTGTGTACTAGTAGTACTAGTACATTTACGCGTCCTTTGGTTCAACAGACTTCCTGGATGCAAATAAGGCGGTTGTGTCAGCTTGCAGGCGGCACTTGCGAATGACTTACCATGGTCTCCCTCAATGGTGTTCTCCGTCGAACGCACTTCGCCAAACCACAACGTTTGATATATCGTCGACGTCACCGCAATGGGGAAGGAAGTCAAATATAGTTACTACCTCCATTTTTTGTACACAAGGCCAGTATATATCAAAATTACAATTTGCAAAAGGCCACTAACACTAATCGAGGAAAAATTGATGGGATTTGCCTCGTACTGGCAACCAAGGACATTAATATCCCATGCATGCATGCGGAAGTGAGAAGGTTGGTTTGCATGGCGCTGCATTAATCAACCGATGAGGAGTGAGATGATTAGCTCTTTGGGCTTTGGAGAAAAAAATACACATTAATTGACACGTGAAACGAGGATTTGCATCGATTAATCCTGCAAAGGAAAATCCCGCCTTTCTTTTTTAACACTAGTACTCCTAGTACGTACATACGTACTTATCCTGTTTGGGTCTAGGCCTTGCATTGCCATACTTCGCCACACATTTTTGCCAAGCTTACCTAAAGTTTTCAAAATGAAAAGGAGGTATACTTGCGCACGGCTGTCGCGGTTGCACCGCACCCTCACACGGTCGCTCATGCACGCCACGGTCGCACTGCACCCTCACACAGTCGCTCCTGCATGCCGCAAACCCAACCAAGGGAACGTACCCTCACTGACACGTGATGTCTCATGTGAAAAAACCAAACTCAGCCATCCTACTGCTGACACATAATTTTCGTTCATAGAGTATGTTTATCCAACCGCATGTTGGGGAGTATCCGTACAGCCCGTGCGGTGGTCTGTTGGGGAAGAAGAAGAGGTGAGGAAGAAAGGTGAGGAGACATAGGATATTCATCCAACCACCTGAAATGGTAGACTGACCAAGTCAGGCGACTTGCATAACAATATATGTATTTACACAGCAAAAGATCCATAAAAACAACAACATAAAGAAAAACGATCACTGCTCGCAGAACGAGACAGCCTCGTCGTCTTTGGCTGCCGGCGCGAACCAGCCTTAGCTGCCGACGTGTGTCCGCACCGTGGTTGTCCTGGGCCTCCAGCTACTGGTCCACACAGAGCATGCGGGCGCTCTGCACGGATGAGAGCACAGCCCGGTTCAAGTCGAGGACGTCCGGTTCCGCCTGCAGGAGGGCCTCGATGGCAGCGGCATTCGCACGCTCCGCGTCGATTCGAGCCTCCGCCGCCCGGTTCAAGTCCAGGACGTCCGGTTCCGCCTGCAGAAGGGCGTCGATGAGAGCGCCATCCGCGCCTTCCGCGTCGAGTTGAGCCTCTTCCGCCCGGTTCAAGTCCAGGACATCTAGTTTCGTCTGCGGGAGGGCCTCGATGGCAGCGGCATCAGCGCGCTCCGCCTCAAGTTGAGCCTCCGCCACCTAGTTCACATGCACGACATCTAGTTCCGCCTGCAGGAGAGCCTCGATGGCAGCAGCATGAGTGTGCTCTGCGTCGATTTGAGTCTCTGCCTCCTGATCCCCCTTTAGTATCGCCATGTTGACCGTTGGTCCGCCTGCACCATGGGCGACTCGGATGCCGGCACGAAGTCGACGTCCATCGTCTCATACCCATCGGGGGCCTTTTGCACCGCGACCTCCGCCATGAACATTGGATCGGCTTCCTCCTCCTCGTAGCTTGGCTCCAGAGAACTCCGGCATCAGCATCTTGTAGTAAGTGATCTTGCGGCGCAACATGTCTTTCCGGCGAACTAGGGGACGCTTGATGCGGGATAGGGGATCGAAAGGTGGGGGAATGGGCTGGAGATTAGGTGTGGTTTTAGGGCAGTGGCTAGCGTAGGCCGAGCAGCGAAGGTTCTGGTGTGAATAGTGGTTCCGGTGACGACCGGTCAATCGGTTTTGACTGTACATCAGTCTTGTCACGTTCACGCTGGACCCTCCATGTCGATTACCGGATGGAACGCGCTCCGTCTTGCATTTTCGCTCGCTTGTGGGACCGTAGTTGAGAGAAAACCGACATCCCTCCCCCTCCCTTGCCCGCGTTGTTTATACTACCACTCCCTCCATTTTATGTGGAGTAAATAAAAACAGAGGGAGTATACTACGGATGAGGATCCCCTGACATGACAGAACCCATTGAGTAACTGACATGTGGGGCCTAGCAAGCATGGGTCCGCCAGTAAGTGACCAAAAGGGAGGGTAAGGCAGGGATACCTACGTCAAAGGATCCACTTCCACTACTACTCCCTCCTTCCATTTACTATACAGGGCCTAATGCATTTTTCGAGGCTAACTTTGACCAAATGTTAGAGTAATAATATATGACATGCAACTTACACAAGGCATACGGTCAAATTTGTATGTGAAAGGAGCTTCCAATGATATAATTTTCACATTATACATCTCATGTACTATTAATCTTGTCAATAGTCAAATGCGGTTTTGAAAAACGCATTAGAGCATGGTTAATAATATAGCCTGTCAATGGCTATGAGGGACTGCCATGTCATCTATAGCCATCATCTGTTATATGCACTCATACAGTAGTGTGGGCTATTTCCCGCAAAAAAATTATAAGGTTGGCTATTGTATTAGTACTTTTTTCCATCTCCTCTCTATATCTTTCTTCATATTTATTGTATTTAACTAGGAATGCGTATATACCTAGGCTCTTGCATAAGAGCTCACTCCCCTTACTTCTTCACATCTCTCTCCTCCACATAGGCCCTATATAAATGGAAGGAGTGAGTACTACTATGAGCATTGCATACTCTAGTACATATGTTGTCAGTACTCCACTAGTACTATTGGACAGGGAGCTGAAAAAAGTTACTATTGGACTGCCTATACGTGGCGAAATCCTAGTAGGAAGAGCATGCGCGAGAACAAGCACATTAATGTGGTTGAAAACAAATTGGAAACCATCTCGAGTACAAATCTAGGAGTATGTACGAATCTAACAATATTGATTGGGCGTTGTTGAATGTTGATACTTTTTTATCAAAGTAGAGATACTTTGACTACACATAAAACTTATATGTAAACTAGAAAGGATAGGAGGGAGTATATTGTACGTTCAAAAACGAAACGAACATTGAATACCCTTTATATATGATTTACAGATGCTATGATCACCGGTTCAAAATTTTGAATCCGCCTGAGGTATCACGTGCCCCCACTCGTTCTCTCTCGATTTCATCTCGGGGTCCGGAGATCGATTGAAAGAGGACTAGGGTGGGTACAATACGTTCATTTTGCTTATGAACGTACAATATACTCCCTCTGATCCCCATAGACCCCCCAGGGGTCATTTCTATCATAGAAACAGACCAAACCTTTATCTCCTTGCACGACACACAATTGATCTCTGAACATCAATCGATCTCGTCAACATGTGTCGGGGCATGAACCGAATGCGATGTCAAAACTAAGACACGAAGCGACACGTAGTGGAGGCAAAGTGAAACTTTAAACGAACTGTTTGTTTGTATGCATGTCGGACAAATTACAACATTGGAAATACAAGCATGGTCTAGGCCCACATGTGAATGATACTTGGCAGAATGTTCAAATGAGGCATGCGGGAGGATGGACTCGACCGGAGGGTGACATGATCGATGGAGAAGAGGGTTAGAGAGGAATGAGAAATAAGCAAATGCCACAAGATTATACTTGAATTGCTCAAATAAACAATAAGTTGTCTCGCATGGCCTACATAGTGAAAGGCCTAATGCACAACGCGGAGCACTGACGCTCGAATATGGCCGGGAAAACAGGGAAACCGACATGTGGGGCACACCCGTCGGGACGATGTAGCACAGACTAGTCCAATGGAGGAGCTGTCCCACGACCTCCTCACCACCGACGACCGTTCATGTGGGTCATGGGGGCCAACAATGTGGCACAGCTCCAGCACCGCCTCTGGACACGGTGACCACGGTGAGTGACATGCTCATCGTCGCTATACACGGTCGGTTTCAGTGTGCAGAGGGTGGCGTTAGTGTCGTGGCATGACCAACAGTATGTTTGGTTTCTGCCCAAGGTTGCCCCATCAAAACATTGGGTAGCCAAAAATTTGGTTGAGGTTTTGGTTGCCCATGATTTGGCCGACATTGGCAAGAAAAATGAACTAGAGTTGGCTACAGTTCATTGGCATGCCAAAAAAATGGCAACCATCCAAACAAAGACCAATCTTTGGGTCATGACCAAAATTTTGGTAAGGTGCACTTCGGCCACAATCCAAACACAACCCAACACCCGGCTCATCGAGGATGCACAGGACGCCGCGACGCGTCCGCGGAGTGGTGTAGCGCGGCCAAGTGCATCCTCAGGACCTGAGACCATGTCGGGTCGTCTTGCTTTTTCAATGACATGCGGGGATCTCATGTGAGCAAAGGGCATCTCCAACGTTGCCACGACCACAGCTGACTACCCTGGCACACCAAAAACCCTCCTCCCTCGCGCCGTCGCGCGGTGCGTTCCCAGCCAACGCCAGCTGCCTGCATTCATGTCGTCCGTTCGTATACTGTTGTTAAGAGGCTTGATGCCCGGGGAACTGATAACCCGCAAGTATACGGGATAATTGTAGCCTCTTTCAATAATTAAGAGTGTCGAACCCAAAGAGGAGCTAAAGGTAGAACAAATACCCTCTCAAGTCCTATCTGCCACTGATACGACTCTACGCACGCTTAGTGTTCGCTTTACCTAGAACAAGTATGAAACTAGAAGTACTTTGTAGGTCTGATAGGATAGGTTTGCCAGAAAATAAAGAGGCGTAAATAAAAAGTAGGGGCTGTTTAGATAAAGGAGCAATTAAGTAAATATAACGAGTGTGGAAAAGTGGTGGTAGGAGTTGTGAAATTGTCCCTAAGCAATTGACTACGTTACTAGACCGGTAATCACTATTGCAATTTTATTTGAGGGAGAGGCATAAGCTAACATACTTTCTCTTCTTGGATCATATGCACTTATGATTGGAACTCTAGCAAGCATCGCAACTACTAAAGATCATTTAGGTAAAACCCAACCATAGCATTAAAGTATCAAGTCCCCTTTATCCCATACGCAAACAACCTACTTACTCGGGTATGTGCTTCTGTCACTCACGCCACCCACCATAAGCAAATCATGAACATATTGCAAACCCTACAGCGGGAATCCCTCACGCTTGCGCGACACGGAGGGCACAATAGGATAGCACCAATAATAAAACATGCAATTCAAACCAATCATAGCAATTCATCAATCACCGATAGGACAAGGAAAATCTATTTAGACATCATAGGATGGCTACACATCATTGGATAATAATATGAAGCATAAAGCACCATGTTCAAGTAGAGGGTACAGCTAGTTGCGGGAGAGTGGACCGCTGAATATAGATGGGGGAAGGTGATGGAGATGTTGGTGAAGATGGCGGAGGTGTTGGTGAAGATGGCGGTGATGATGATGACCCCCTGCAGCGTTCCGGCGCCACCGGAAGCAAGGGGGAGAGAGCCCCCCCCCTTTTTATTCTTCTTCCTTGACCTCCTCCCTAAATGGGAGAAGGGTTTCCCCTCTGGTCCTTGGCTCCCATGGCATGGGAGGGGCGAGAGCCCCTCCGAGATTGGATATATCTCTCTGTCTCTCTCTGTTTCTGCATTCCCAGATTTTGCCCCTTCACCGTTTATTTTATATCTGGAGATCCGTAACTCCAATTGGGGTGAATCTTTTGCCCAGATATTTATCATAAAATTAGCTTTCTTGCGGCAAAAGAAGAGCGCCAACCGCCTTACGGGGGAGGGGGGGCAGGAGAGTCCAGGGAGCGCCCCCGTACCTCCTGCCCCCCTCGGGCACCGTCTCGCGTTGATTTTACTTCCCAAAAATCACAAATATTCCAAAATAATTCTCCGTCCGTTTTTATCCCGTTTGGACTCCGTTTGATATGGGGTTTCTGTGAAACATAAAACAAGCAATAGACAAGAACTGGCACTGGGCACTGGATCAATATGTTAGTCCCAAAAAATAGTATAAAAAGTTGCCAAAAGTATATGAAAGTTGAATAATATTGGCATGGAATAATCAAAAATTATAGATACGACGGAGACATATCAGCATCCCCAAGCTTAATTCATACTCGTCCTCGAGTAGGTAAATGATAAAAAAAGATATTTTTTGATGTGGAATGCTATCTAGCATAATCTTGATCATGTAATCTAATCATGGCATGAATATTTAGACACGAGTGATTCAAAGCAATAGTCTATCATTTGACATAAAAACAATAATACTTAGGGCATCCCAACAAACAATCATGTCTTTCAAAATATCAATGCTTCAGAAAGTTTTCCCTACAAAATCATATAGTATTGTATGCTCCCTTTTCTTAACACAAGGTACCCCTCATGCGTATCCCGGTGTCAGCCAAGGAATTGTTTCATCTTTAGTATTCTCAAACTTTTTCGACTCTCACTCAATACATGAGCATGAGCCATGGATATAGCACTATGGGTGGAATAGAATATGATGATGGAGGTTATGTGGAGAAGACAAAAAGGGAGAAAGTCTCACAACGACGCGGCTTATCAACGGGCTATGGAGATGCCCATCAATTGATGTCAATGCGAGGAGTAAGGATTGCCATGCAACGGATGCACTAGTGCTATAAATGTATGAAAGCTCAAACTGAAAAACTAAGTGGGTGTGCATCCAACTTGCTTGCTCATGAAGACCTAGGGCATTTGAGGAAGCCCATCATTGGAATATACAAGCCAAGTTCTATAATGAAAATTCCCACTAGTATATGAAAGTGACAATATAGGAGACTCTCTATATGAAGAACATGGTGCTACTCTGAAGCACAAGTGTGGTAAAAGGATAGTAACATTGCCCCTTTTTTTCTTTTCTTTTTTTTCTTTTTTTCTTTTTTTGGGTGGGCTTCTTTGGCCCCCATTTTTATTTAGGCTTCTTTGGCCTCTCTTTTTTTTCTTTTATTTTTTTTTCATGGGGCAATGCTCTATAATGATGATCATCACACTTTTATTTACTTACAACTCAATATTACAAGTCGATACTGGAACAAAGATATGACTCTATATGAATGCTTCCGGCGGTGTACCGGGATGTGCAATGATCTAGCATAGCAATGACATCAAAAAAGGACAAGCCATGAAAACATCATGCTAGCTATCTTACGATCATGCAAAGCAATATGACAATAAATGCTCAAGTCATGTATATGACGATGATGGAAGTTGCATGGCAATATATCTCGGAATGGGTCTGGAAATGCCATGATAGGTAGGTATGGTGGCTGTTCTGAGGAAGATATAAGGAGGCTTATGTGTGATAGAGCGTATCATATCACGGGGTTTGGATGCACTGGCGAAGTTTGCACTAACTCTCGAGGTGAGAAAGGGCAATGCACGGTACCGAAGAGGCTAGCAATGATGGAAGGGTGAGAGTGCGTATAATCCATGGACTCAACATTAGTCATAAAGAACTCACATACTTATTGAAAAAATTTATTAGCCCTCAAAACAAAGTACTACACGCATGCTCCTAGGGAGGAGGTTGGTAGGAGTTAACCATCGCGTGCCCCTGACCTTCTTGCAAAGATAAACAATCAAAATACAATGCGCGCCAATTTGGTTACATAGTTAGTAGACCATACGTGCATGCTTCGGGAATCACAAACCTTAACACCAACATCCTTACTAAACAAAACCATCTACTAGTACCTCCCACATATTATCATCTCTATATCGCAAAACTATTGCAAGGAATCAAACATATCATATTCAGCGATCTACAAGTTTATGTAGGATTTTATGACTAACCATGTGAATGACCAATTCCTGTCATCTCTCTAAATAGATATAAGTGAAGTAAGAGAGTTTAATTATTTCTACAAAAGATATGCCCATGCTCTAACAAATATAAGTAAAGCAAAAGAGCATTCTACAAATGGCGGTTTTCTATGTGAAGAGAAACAGGCAATCCAAACTTCAAATGATATAAGTGAAGCACATGAAGCATTCTATAAAGCCATACTCAAAAGATTTAAGTGAAGTGCAATGAGCATTCTATTAATAAACCAAGGACTATCTCATACCAGCATGGTGCATAAAAGAAAAGTGAAAACTAAATGCAAAAGATGCTCCAAGACTTGCACATATCGCATGAACGAAACGAATCCGAAAACATACCGATACTTGTTAAAGAAAGAGGGGATGCCTTCCGGGGCATCCCCAAGCTTAGACGCTTGAGTATCCTTGAATATTTACTTGGGGTGCCTTGGGCATCCCCAAGCTTGAGCTCTTGCCTCTCCTCCTTTTCCTCATATCGAGACCTCCTCGATCAAACACTTCATCCACACAGAACTTCAACAAAAAACTCAGTAAGATCCGTTAGTATAATAAAGCATATCACTACTCTAAGTACTACAGAAAACAAATTCATATTTTGTTTTTGCATTGTGTCTACTGTAATATAACTTTTTCATGGCTTAATCCACTAATATAAATTGATAGTTTCATCAAAACAAGCAAACTATGCATCAAAAACAGAATCTGTCAAAAACAGAACAGTCTGTAGCAATCTGAACATTCACCATACTTCTGGTACCCCACAAATTCTACCAAAATTAGGAAAAATAAACAATTTGTACATAAAGACAGTACAAAAGGAATCAGAACCATTTTACGTTCCAGTAAAAAATGTAAAATTGCTCACTACAGCCAAAGTTTCTGTCCTGCACCGTACAAACCAACAAGCATTGTAAACATCCTAAAGGCAAACCTTGGCACATTATTTTTATAATACAATGGAATTGTACAAGGGGATAATTATTTTTGATGAAAAGTTTCTGTAATCAAGATTCACAAAGTTTCCATGATCATGAACAAAGTTCAAGGAGCTCTCCCACTTCAACAATGCTTGTCTCTCTTACTTTCACTTTCCTTTTTGAAAAGTTTTGAGTTTCCCTCTTTAACTTTTTTGTTTTTAGACTACTAGTAAAAGTGCCCGTGCGTTGCAACGGGCGAACAACAAAAACTCACAAAATTGTAATGGCCACCAAAAAACAACTCAAGTTAATCAGGTTGTGCCAACTAATGTAAATCCTACAAATCAAATCAATACTAAAGAATAACTCATGCAAGAAAGAGGAACCTGAGCTTAGAAGAAAAGAGGAACATGCACATCTTGCCTTAATGGACGCTCCTTCTGGCGCTGCTAGTGGCCACCATTGTGCCTCCTTGTCCTTGTGGGCATACGTGGGGAAGGAGCAGATCCTGAGATCAAGGAGGCCGTGGACGGGAGCAGCCGCTCAAGAAAAAGAACCATCCAAAACCATTTAATATCAGTATAAAGGATGCTACAATTTTCAGAATGTTGGCAGAGGCTAGAGCTACCATCCTGATATTCTATTGCTACCTATACTTCAACACTTCAGTATAGCAATATAACTTATGTAGCATCGCCCAAAAAATTAGTGCAGCAAAAGGGCATGGAGTTAAAAAAAACATGGTCCAAAATCATCTACTGGAAAAATAAATCAAAAGGACAATGTTTGTGCACCCACATGGGGATCAATGTTTTGTTTTAATGTTCTATGAAGAGATTGTGGCTCATGCCTCATGACATTTACAAGAGGAAAATTCAGATCATCTCTAGGTTATAGCACTTTGCAGAAGCCTGCAAATCTAGTTTGGCTCCTCCAGTTAGTTCATGGCGTGCCACCGCCTGCAGAAATAAGTCAAGATCCAGCACATCCTTCGATGCCCGGTAGTGCGCCTAGCTATACAAATTTCACATATTACATGCCAGCTTCTATACCACATCTGATGAATCAGAGAGGCGTAGTACCTTTCTAATATTTGCATACCACAATTTGGATAAGGTAAAATTTCATTTTGATAACATTTGTGATGCTGGCTCAAGTGTGTATCAACCTCATCATGGAGTCCACCACAAGCTTTGAGAACAGAGAAAATTTGTCTTCCAACAACTTGGCTGACCTTGGTTGCTCCAGACTCCACAGCTAGGCCTGCAATTTTTATTTGGAGGTGTTCACCAGTCCACAAAATAAATTGGTAATGATATGAAGGGGTAAGATGATAGCTAACCATTGTCAAGAATCTAGACTATATCGTTAAGAAGGACCGAGGTGATTCAATGCACGATTGTGATGACAATTGACCCTGGGAAATGATGTTGTAGTGTGTTCTAGACCAGGTTATCAGTTGCACTGTCCATCGAAGCAGTGGCTTCGTCCAGGACCAGTATCTTGGTGCGCCTAAGAATCGCCCTACCAAGACAGAAGCTGACAATGGCCCTTTCTCCGAACTTCACCTCGTAGCTGACAGTAATCCAAGGCCTGAAATGTCGAATAATATTTTTCAGATAAGTTAAGAAGATCATAGGGACTCTGTATTCGAGAAATGCACACAACCATATTGTGGAGACATATTAAACTAAAAACAATTACGAACACTTTAAAAGAGGCCCCTCTATTTCTGTTATTTTTTAATTCACTATGACCACTTTGCGCACACGCAGATGTAATCAACATAACAACATCTGTATTCATCAACTTCTGAGATGGAAATCAAGAACCATATTTGTGAACTCAGATGTTAATTATGAACCATCTCTTAAGCTTGTCTTCTAAAGTAAGCCACTGTTTTCATGTTCCAAGAGGTCAAATTTTCAAGCTGGTTCTAGTGATATTTTCAGCCTGAAATTATTTGTTAACATATTATAAAATCATACTGATTGTACAGGAGCTAAATATCTGAACCCCTTTTTACCGGAAATAATATGGATATCTGCTACGTATTGAGCTTGTGTTGGTTTTCCTCGAAGAGGAGAGGGTGATGCAGCAAGTGTAGCGTAAGTATTTCCCTCAGTTTTGAGAACCAAGGTATCAATCCAGTAGGAGGCTCCTCAAAAGTCCCACGCACCTACACAAACAAACTGAGAACTCGCAACCAACACAATAAAGTGGTTGTCAATCCCTTCACGGCCACTTTAGAAAGTGAGATCTAATAAAGATAGTATGATAAGATAAATATATTTTTGGTATTTTATAATATAGATGCAAAAAGTAAATATGCAAATAAAAGTAGATTGAAAGCAAATATGATAAGAGATAGACCCGGGGGCCATAGGTTTCACTAGTGGCTTCTCTCAAGATAGCATAAGTATTACGGTGGGTAAACAAATTACTGTCGAGCAATTGATAGAAAAGCGCATAGTTATGAGATTATCTAGGCATGATCATGTATATAGGCATCACGTCCATAACAAGTAGACCGACTCCTGCCTGCATCTACTACTATTACTCCACACATCGACCGCTATCCAGCATGCATCTAGAGTATTAAGTTCATAAGATCAGAGTAACGCATTAAGCAAGATGACATGATGTAGAGGGATAAACTCATGCAATATGATATAAACCCCATCTTGTTATCCTCGATGGCAACAATACAATACGTGCCTTGCAACCCTTTCTGTCACTGGGTAAGGACACCGCAAGATTGAACCCAAAGCTAAGCACTTCTCCCATGGCAAGAAAGATCAATCTAGTAGGCCAAACCAAACTGATAATTCGAAGAGACTTGCAAAGATAACTCAATCATACATAAAAGAATTCAGAGAAGATTCAAATATTATTCATAGATAAACTTGATCATAAACCCACAATTCATCGATCTCGACAAACACACCACAAAAAGAGTTTACATCAAATAGATCTACACAGGAGAGGGGGACAACATTGTATTGAGATCCAAAAAGAGAGAAGAAGCCATCTAGCTAATAACTATGGACCCGTAGGTCTGTGGTAAACTACTCACAACTCGTCGGAGGGGCAAGGATGTTGATGTAGAAGCCCTCCATGGTCGATTCCCCCTCCGGCAGAGTGCCGGCGAAGGCTCCAAGATGGGATCTCGCGGATATAGAAGGTTACGGTGGTGGAAATTGTGTTTCGTGGTGCCCCTAGATGTTTTCGGGGTACGTAGGTATATATAGGAGGAAGAAGTACGTCGGTGGCCGCCCGAGGGGCCCAGGAGACAGGGGGTGCGCCCTACAGTGGGGGGGCGTGGCTTACTATCTCGTGGGGGCCTCGGCCACTTCTTGACTTGCACTCCAAGCTCTCCGGATCACGTTCATTCCAAAAATCATGCTCCCGATGGTTTGACTCCGTTTTGACTCCGTTTGATATTCCTTTTTCTTCGAAATACTGAAAGAGGCAAAAAAACAGCAATACGGGTTGGGCCTTCAGTTAGTAGGATAGTCCCAAAAATGATATAAATGTGTAAAATAAAGCCCATAAACATCCAAAAGGGGTAATATAATAGCATGGAACAATCAAAAATTATAGATACATTGGAGACGTATCAAGCATCCCCAAGCTTAATTCTTGCTCGTCCTCGAGTAGGTAAATGATAAAAAAGAAATTTTTGATGTGGAATGCTACCTAGCATAATTCTCAATGTAATTTTATTTATTGTGGCATGAATGTTCAGATCCAAATGATTCAAAATAAAAGCTTATAAAACATAAAAATAATAATGCTTCAAAGCATACTAACAAATAATCATGTCCTATCAAAATAACATAGCCAAAGAAAGCTTATCCCTACAAAATCATATGGTTAGGTCATGCTTCATTTTCATTACACAAAATACTCCCATCATGCACAACCCCGATAATGAGACGAGCAATTGTTTCATACTTTTTAATGTGCTTCAGCTTTTTCAAATCTTACGCAATACATGAGCGTAAGCCATGGACATAACAATATGGTGGTATATGGTGGTGGTTGTGAGGACAAAAAGGGAGAAGATAGTCTCACATCAACTAGGCGTATCAACGGGCTATATAGAGATGCCCATCAATAGATATCAATGTGAGTGAGTAGGGATTGCCATGCAACGGATGCACTCAGAGCTATAAATATATGAAAGCTCAACAAAAGAAACTAAGTGGGTGTGCATCCAACTTGCTTGCTCATGAAGACCTCGGGCATTTTGAGGAAGCCCGTCATTGGAATATACAAGCCATGTTCTATGATGAAAAATTCCCACTTAGTATATGAAAGTGACAACATAGGAGACTCTCTATCATGAAGATCATGGTGCTATTTTGAAGCACAAGTGTGGAAAAAAGAGATAGTAGCACTGTCCCTTCTCTCTTTTTCTCTCATTTTTATTATTTTTTTTCTTTTTTTCTTTCTTCTTTTTTTTTTTTGCCTCTCGTTTTTTTTCTTTTTGGCCTTTCGATTTTTTATTTTCTCATCTTTTTTTTCTTTTTGTAAAGTCCGAAGTCTCATCCCGACTTGTGGGGGAATCATAGCCTTCATCATCCTTTCCTCACTAGGACAATGCTCTAATAATGAAGATCATCACACTTTTATGGATTTACAACTCAAGAATTACAACTCAAAGCTAGAACAAGATATGACCCTATATGAATGCCTCCGGCGGTGTACCGGGATATGCAATGAATCAAGAGTGACATGTATGAGAATTATGGAAGTGGCCTTGCCACAAATACGATGTCAACTACATCACTACAAAAAAAAGACACATCCATGACATTTTGGGCCGAACGAATTTTTTTTCTGTCATACATATGACACTTCTATGACGATAATTGTGACAAAACCCGGTATCATCATAGATGTGGTGGGCTCCTACTTCTATGACAAAAAAATCATGACAGAAAATGGGGTTTTCGTCCTGGGCGGGCCGGAGACGCAGCTGCATGACATTCTTTGGGCCATCCATGATGGAAAAAACTGTGGTAGAAGCGAGGGGGAGGAAAATTTTGGGGAGTTGCGGTTACGGTGGGAGGTCAGGGGCGGAGCGATGCGCGTTTCTCTCGTACGTACGCGCGTGTGTGCGAGGCGTTGTCTCTAACTGAAGCCGAGCGAGGCGTTGGGCTCTAACTGAACCCGAGCGATTGCACTGTAGGCTACGCATTACTGAACCCGAGCGATCGATCGATGGCTGTTAATTGAACCCGATGGAGCGATTCCTTCGCTACTGCTGCTAACTGAAGCCGATCGATGCTGCCTCTGCGATGAACAGTGAGTGTTGCGGGGGGGGGGGT
>NC_057801.1:503495463-503526860 GCF_018294505.1 Triticum aestivum | reverse complement strand
CGACGGTAACCCGTGGAGGCTGGAGGAGGTCGACGGTGGAGATGAACAGTATCCCATGGAGTCCCGTTTTGCGGTACGCCACACCCCTCCCCCCCGTTTCGACCGTAGCGCTCCAACACAAGTCCGTTTCGTCCGTTTTGCGGTATGCCACACCCCTCCCGATCAACAGGACCGCCGTTTCGACCGTAGCGCTCCAACACAAGTCCGTTTCGTCCGTTTTGCGGTACTCCACACCCCTCTTGATCAACAGTTCCCCCGTTTCGACCGTAGGAGGTCTGTTTCCTCTGTTTTGCGGTATGCCAGGCCCCTCCCGATCAATAGGACCCCGTTTCGAATGTGGCCGGTCGAACACAAGGCCGTTTCCTCTGTTGTGCGGTAAGCTAGACCTCGTTTCCATCGCCTGTTCCGTCCAAGCCCTCCTGATGAACACGACCACGCATTCTGTTCCGACCCAGCCGGTTGGCTCCAACGTGTTCCGTTGCCTCCCGATGAACATGACGCATTCCGTTGCCTCCCCATGAACACGACGACGATGCTATTTCTCCATTCTGACCCAGCCATGTACGTATGTGCGATAGGCGTTAGAGACCCTGCCCGTATGTACGTACGTGGCTGTATTTTCTTTCTCCGCTATACGTACGTGTACATGCTATGTGCGCGCCTCTACTACGACACGTGTGCACCTCTACATTCACCGGTATATATGTACGTACACGTTCGCGACCAGAATGACAATGCTACGTACGCTTCGACCAGGTGGGTCCCGACTGTCAGGCACTTCCTTGCGTGCGACGATGTAGCTGGTGGGTCCCAGCAGTCAGGGGGGCGAATCTTTTTTTTCGGACGCACTTCCTTGCACGCGAAGATGTAATTGGTGGGTCCCAGCAGAGAGGGGGAAACGTTTTTTCAATAAATACGGTAGCCCGTCTGGTGGGTCCCCGTTGTCGGGTGGAGGAATAATTATTTTGCGCGTAATAAGGAGGCATTTCCTTGTTGCGGTCGTGGACCCAGCTGTCAGCCTCTCCACGTACAGTCCACGTCCGATGGAAGCCATTCCTTGACCATGTTGACCATGCCGTGCCGAGAGCCCCAGGGCGGTGGACGACGGCGAGGCCTAGGAAGGGGACGACGCGGAGTCGGGGAAGACGCGGCAGTGGATGCCCATGCGTAGAGGAGTATGAGGGTTCACTCGTTCGGCTGCGGTGTGAGGCTGCCGTCGCCGCAGAATAACAGGGGGTGTGGGTGCGTAGAGGGATGGCCTGGCCAGCGGTGGGAGTAGTAGGGGCGGTGAGGCCTCCACGGCATCACAGCCGGCCACGGGCGGCAGGAGCAGGCGGCACGACCGGCGTTGCTTTAGGCGGCTGGAGCAAGAAGACCAGAGGTTGAAGAAGCACTACGGCCGTTGGATGGACATCGTACGGTCACTGGAACTAGAATCATTCATATATTGACTAAAGTTGACAAAGGCCTCCGTCCCAGTCAACTTAGTAGGCCCACAAGTCAGCCTCCCACCAAGGTTGGTCCCATCTAGCAGGGGGGTATTCACTTTTTTGTGCGTAATAAGGAGGCACTTCTGGTGGGTCCGAGATGACAGCGGGAGGGGGAACGTTTTTTTCACGAAATACGGTGGCCCGTCCTATGGGTCCTAGCAGTCAGGGGGAAACATTTTTTTTGCGAAATACTGGTGACCCGTCCGGTGGGTCCCTGCTGTCAGGTGGAGGAATAATTATTTTCCGCGTAATAAGGAGGCACTTCTGTCGGTGTCAAAACCGGCGGATCTCGGGTAGGGGGTCCCGAACTGTGCGTCTAGGCGGATGGTAATAGGAGACAAGGGACACGATGTTTTTACCCAGGTTCGGGCCCTCTCGATGGAGGTAAAACCCTACTCCTGCTTGATTAATATTGATGATATGGGTAGTACAAGAGTAGATCTACCACGAGATCAGAGATGCTAAACCCTAGAAGCTAGCCTATGGTATGATTGTTGTTCGTCCTACGGACTAAAACACTCTGGTTTATATAGGCACCGAAGAGGGTTAGGGTTACACAGAGTCGGTTACAATGGTAGGAGATCTACATATCCGTATCACCAAGCTTTCCTTCCACGCCAAGGTAAGTCCCATCCGGACACAGGACGAAGTCTTCAATCTTGTATCTTCATAGTCCAGGAGTCTGGACAAAGGTGATAGTTCAGCTATCCGGACACCCCCTAATCCGGGACTCCCTCAGTAGCCCCCGAACCAGGCTTCAATGACGATGAGTCCGGCGCGTAGATTGTCTTTGGCATTGCAAGGCGGGTTCTTCTCCAAATCCTGTGTACATGTTTGAATAGCATCCGACTTCTTGTAAATATTGTGCTCCTCGTCTTCCATGCCAATAATGGCCATCTTCCACGTGTCGAACGAATGCGAAAAGCCAGGGCATTTTTACATTATACCCCCCTATCCACGCAAATGAGCTGCCTATAAAAGAGACGAGGATCTAGATCCGAATCACACCATCCTCCCTTCGCGAGTATTCATCAGAGTGCATCTGACAGAGATCCATTCCATCATGGACAGTCGACGCGGCTCCTCCTCTCGCCCTTCCAGCCCCCAGCCTGGAGATTGGGAGAGATTCTCCGTCCCGCACAACAAGTTAGTGGCACTCCAAACCATGGGATTTCTTCCCCCAGCCTTCATGGTTCCGGATTGAGCCGGACTCACCACCTATGTGGGCGGAAAGCAAGCGGAGAGCGTCCCCAGCCCCTCCAAAGGAGAGCGGGTGTGCCTAGTCTCTTACTTGATAAGAGGGCTCAGATTTCCAATTCATCTGTTTCTCTGGGGGCTCCTGGAGTTCTATGGCCTCCAGTTGCACAACCTTACGCCTGCCTCTATTTTGCGTATTGCGGGCTTCGTGGCCCTTTGCGAGCTGTTTTTGGGCATCGATGCTCATTTTGTGCTGTGGAAGAAGCTGTTCTGCCTTGTGCCCCGTTCTCAAGAGTGGTCAATATATCAAATGGGCGGAGCCGAACTATGGCGCATCGCCGGGACCGGATATCTATCCGGAACCCTGAAGAAGGCATCCGAAGACTGGCCTTCGGAGTGGTTTTATACAGAAGATGTCCCCCTGCCGGACCCTGTTCGTATCGGCCTCCCTGAGTTCAATAATGCTCCTTTGAAGAAACACCTAAGCTGGCGTCCACGGAGCCCTCAGAAGGAAAATGATAGGGACGTCCTTTACCTGATGAGCCGGATAAGGTTGTTGGCTTACTCCGGACTGACCATGACCGGGGTCATGGCCACATGCATTATGCGGGGGGTGCAGCCGCTCCAGTATAGAGGCCACCCCATGTGGGATTTCAACGGGGAGGACGATGCCACCCGTTGCGGCCGTAAGGGGCCGGGATCGGTGGCCGATCTGGTGAAGATCTTGTCCGTGTTATACAAGGGAGAAGAGGAGGAATTTCTCCACATCAATCCACAAAACAGATTTTCTATGCACAATCCCCTGAGCTAGGTAAGCGGATATTTCTTTTTGCCTATCCGATCCATATTCCCATAGTCAAGTATCTCATTTTGTGATTTCGGCGCAGGAACTGCGCCAAGCCGTAAAGGACATAAACAGCCCGCCTCCACAACCTGAGGATCCGGAACGGTTCCTCGATCCGACCTCCCAAGAGGATCCGGGCATATCTGTGGAGCTGATTGATGGGGTATTTCACCAACTGAGCATTGATAATGCCTTGGTCGCCATTACGGCTGATTACCCCGTTATACTTCCAGCCTCACAGGTAATTGAGATCAAAGTCCCAATACTTTGGAAATGACCCATCCATGCTTATTTTTGATCACCGTATACCGATGACGTTTTGCAGGGGGCGCCCTTGAGGCGGAAGGCCGAGCCCGCGGCGGCTAGCCAACAAGGGGTAGCACGGCCCAGCAGGCTAAAAAGAAGTGCGGTCCGGATTGAAGCTCCGGGCAATGGTATGGCATGCCACCTTACTCTCAGCCTTTATTCCTGGGAGACATACTGACGCTCGTGCTTTTTCAGGAAAAAGAGCGCTCGCCGGACTGTATCCGGAGAGGCTGCCAATCAATCCTCCGCTCGCCAGGCTCCAAAGCCAGGTCTAGAAGCGGAGGCTAACACGAGGCATGCGTCGGATGCTCCTCCGACAGAGGATGCCGACAGGTTATCTGCCACCAATTCCGAGGTGGAGAGTGCCATGAACCACAGGCGTCGTCGGACAATTCTTCGTGACGCGTGTTTCTCCCCAGAGGCATTGGATGCCTTCAATTCAGGAGATGTGCACCTCCATGCCGGTCAAAATGGTCTAGCCAGAGCCACAGAGCAGTATGTAAAAGACATGCGGGTGAGAAAATTTGACAGTTATATATGCCAGTAGCCCCTGAGACTTGAAATAGTTAGAATAACTGATTTAAGGATCATTTATTGTGCAGGATCTTACATAAAAGAATACCCAACTGTCCCAGGAGCTGGAGGAGTGCAAAGCCCAACTTGAGGACGCACTAGCCGCAACGGGGGAAGCCAAAGAGACCCCCTCTGGTAATATATGCTTTAGAAGATAAGTAACTTGTGAAGTGCGGCGTGTGTAGAAGTCTGACAATAATATTGCAGATGGCGCCGGGATAGATCCGGACAAGCAACATCTCATGCGCCGGTTAAAGGCCGGCGAGAATGTGCTTACAAGGGTGAGGCAAGAGAAAAATAATCTCCAAGATGCCAACACCCAGCTGGGTGAGGAACTAAAGGATGTTCGTGCCCAGCTGTCTGACTCCGTTAAGGAGAATCGGCGGCTTCGACGCGGCATTTTTAGTAAGTGCTTAAACGAACTTTTGAAAGAAGAGTTCGGCAAGGAAGTCGACTAATAGAGTTATATCTGTAGGTATGCTCACAGGCCGTCCTGCAGAGGAAATGCCCGAACGAGTTCGGCAGGTGATGAAAGGCGTCGCCCAAGCCTTGTGGCCATCTCTCTCCCTGCCCAAAGGCCTTGGAGAGCTTGCAGAGAGGCTTCAGGGAGCGCGGCGGCGCCTCCGATAATGGAAGATATCGGCCTGCCGTCAGGGCGCCAGGGAAGCCTGGGCCATGGTGAAGACGCGGTACACGAAGGCTAACCCAAACCGCATGGCCGAGGTCGGATCTGCGGGGCCCAATGGGAAGGAGATCCCTGTGAGCTTAGTGTACGGCCAAGTAGAGTTGGCCGCAAAGTATTCGCAGCAAGACTGTAAACTAGACAACCTATTAGATGGCATTGAAGAGGAATACAATCAGTCGGATTGACTATGTAATTAAAGATGATATGTAAAATGCCTTCTAGCCGGATTGTAGATCGTTTGCCATAGTGGGCCTTTTCGCTTCAACCTTGGGACCCAATAGTCCGGAGTGTGTCCGAATACCCTCACGGTTATGTAAGAACCGGGACATGCGTGGAGACCAGGCGTAGGGGTCATTAGTGCTTTATCAGACAAGTGCCCAACTAGTTATGTTATATTACATGGTTAGTAAGAAACATCTTCCAGGGAGAATAGTTCCGTTAGGGGTTCCTTTCCCTGGGAGGCATGCCCTAAAGTGCATGTCAGGACTGCGAAAAGAGCAGAAAAACATCTGGGGGCGGATAAATAAATAGGTAAAAAATCGTCTTTTAGTTCACCGACCGAATATTCTTTTAAGAACGCTAGCTTTCGGCTTCACCCAGTCTGAGGTACACATCTGGCTGGCCCGGCAGTAACAATCGCAAAGGTGCTCCCTTTACCGCCTAGACGAACAATCGGGAACGTAGGGGTAAGCACAGGAGCCAGGCAACCCAGCTTGGCCAAAACTTAAGTCATATCGATGCATATAATGGTGAATAAAAGGTACATGCTGAAGTGTGACACATGTGTTGGGCATGAAGCCCGTATAAATAAACTTATGTTAAAGAAGCCCCCAGGTATAATGAGCGCGGATAACACGTCAAGTGTTTGCGAACGATGCGCGAACAAGCTTTCAAAGGCTGCAATAGAAAAGGAGGGGGAAGGAGAGAAACAGAAGACAGCTAATATGTTAAATGTAGACGGAGGAAGGAGACGAACTCAGAATCTGGCGCTAGGCGTAGAATCTTCGGAGACGGGCTGCGTTCCATGGGTTCGGCTCGAGTCGGTTATCCGATGCATCTCGTAGACGGTACGCACCACCGGTCAAGACTTGGTCGATGATAAAGGGACCTTCCCATTTGGGCTTGAGTTTGTCCTTTTTCTTGTCCGGCAGGCGTAGAACTAACTCGCCAACGTTGTAAGTTTTGGCCCATACTTCTCTGCTTTGATATCTTCGAGCTTGTTGTTGATAAAATGCGCAACAGGCTTTTGCCACATCCCGCTCCTCCTCCAATGCGTCCAAACTGTCCTGCGCACGCGAGGTGAGTCATGAATTATGTCACAGGGCAGAACTGCCTCTGCGCCATATACCATAAAGAATGGTGTAAATCCGGTGGTGCGATTTGGAGTGGTCCGCAGCCCCCAGAGTACGGAGTCGAGCTCCTCTACCCAGTGCGTGTTAGATTCCTTGAGGGACCGCACTAATCTTGGTTTGATGCCGCTCATGATTAGACCCTTTGCTCGCTCGACTTGACTGTTAGTTTGAGGCTGATAGACTGAAGCATAGTCAAGCTTGATGCCCATGTTTTTGCACCAGAGTCTGACCTTGTCGGCCGTAAAGTTTGTGCCGTTATCAGTGATGATGCTATGGGGGACGCCGTAACAGTGTACGACCCCTGATATGAAGTCTATCACCGGTCCGGATTCGGTCGTCTTAATAGGTTTGGCCTCTATCCATTTGGTGAATTTATCCACCATGACCAGTAGGTATTTTTGCTTGTGGGTTCCTCCTTTAAGGGGTCCAACCATGTCAAGCCCCCAGACCGCGAAGGGCCAGGTGATGGGTATAGTTTTGAGGGCGGTGGGTGGCATGTGGCTTTGATTAGCAAAGAGCTGGCAACCGGCGCATCGTTGGACTAAGTCCTGAGCATCTGCCCGGGCCACCGGCCAATAAAATCATGTACGGAAGGCCTTGCCTACAAGGGCCCGGGCTGCGGCGTGGTGCCCGCTGAGTCCGGCATGAATTTCAGCCAGAAGGTTCCGCCCTTCCTCTTCAGAGATACACCTTTGAAGGACTCCAGTTGTGCTTTTCTTGTAAAGCTCTCCCTCATGGGCCTTATAGGCTTTAGATCGCCGCACTATGTAGCGGGCCTCATTTTGGTCCTCGGGAAGTTCATGCCTGGTTAGGTAGGCTAGGAATGGTTTCGTCCATGGGGCAATGACTACTATTATTACATGGGTTGAAGATGTTACTTCATTGGCAGAACCACCAATTGTGTCAGAATGTTCGGCGTCGGGGAGTGCGGTTGGGTCCGGGTTGTTATTTCTGGATTCTCCCTCCCATAGTATGGATGGCTTGAACAACCTCTCTAGGAAGATGTTGGGAGGGACGGCATCGTGCTTTGCGCCAATGCGCGCCAATACGTCTGCTGCCCGGTTGTTATCCCGGGCTATATGGTGAAATTCGAGCCCTTCAAACTGAGCTGACATTTTTAGGACGGCGTTGTGATAAGCTGCCATTTTCGGATCCTTGGCATCGAAGTCTCCATTTAGTTGGGATATCACGAGGTTCGAATCCCCGCGGACCTCTAGGCGTTGAATGCCCATGGAGACTGCCATCGGGAGGCCGTGTAGAAGGGCCTCATATTCGGCTGCGTTGTTGGAGTCTGTATACATTATCTGGAGTATGTATTGAACCGTATCTCCGGTTGGGGACGTCAAAATGACGCCAGCCCCCAGACCGGCCAACATTTTGGAGCCGTCGAAGTGCATTATCCAGTTGTAATATGCGCCGTACTCTTTATGGAGTTCGGCTTCAGTCCATTCAGTGACGAAATCGGCCAAAACTTGCGACTTAATAGCTCGCCGTGGCCTATAGGTTATGTCGAACGGGAGGAGCTCAATGGACCATTTGGCAATCCGGCCCGTCGCGTCGTGGTTGTTTATAATGTCGTTAAGAGGTACTTCGGAGGCTACTATTATCGAACACTCTTGAAAGTAGTGTCGCAGCTTCCGGGATGCCATGAACACCACGTACGCTATCTTTTGATAATGCGGGTATGGTGACTTGCATGGTGTTAGCATAGTGGACACGTAGTAAACTGGTTTTTGAAGGGGGAACTTGTGTCCATCCGTTTCTCGTTCGACAACGAGCACTGCGCTCAAAACTTGATGAGTTGCCGCGATATATAATAGCATTGGTTCACCCATGTTGGGCGTGGCCAGGACTGGGTTTGTTGCCAATATGGCTTTTATTTCTTCGAGTCCGGCCGTGGCGGCATCCTTCCACTCGAAGTGTTCGATGCGTCGGAGGAGGCGATAAAGAGGTAACGCCTTTTCTCCTAAACGGGAGATAAAGCGGCTTAGAGCCGCCACGCATCCCATCAATTTTTGTATTTGTTTGAGGTCCTTTGGGATATCCAATTGTGATAGAGCTCGAATCTTGGCTGGGTTTGCTTCAATTCCTCTACCGGATACAATGAAGCCCGAGAGCTTTCCGGCTGGTACGCCGAAAACGCATTTTTCCGGGTTAAGCTTAATTTCATATGTTCGGAGGTTCGAACGTGAGCCTCAAATCATCTACTAGAGTTTCGACGTGCTTGGTTTTGATGACCACATCGTCTATGTATGCCTCCACTATTTTGTCGATTTGGTTTGCCAGACATGTCTAAATCATGCGCCGATATGTTGCGCCGGCGTTTTTGAGCCCAAAGGGCATTGTGTTGAAGCAGAATGGGCCGTATGGGGTGATGAATGCCGTTGCGGCCTGGTCGGGCTCTGCCATCTTAATTTGGTGGTAGCCGGAGTATGCGTTGAGGAAACACAATGAATCGTGTCCTGCGGTAGCATCGATAATTTGATTGATGCGGGGGAGTGGGAAGGGATCCTTTGGGCAAGCCTTGTTGAGGTCCTTAAAATCGACGCATAGGCGCCAGGATTTGTCCTTCTTTGGTACCATCACTAGGTTTGTTAGCCAGTCTAGATGTTTTATATCTATGATGAATCCGGCCTCCAATAATTTGGCTAGCTCCTCTCCCATGGCCTGTCTCTTGGGTTCGGACAAACGCCGAAGAGCCTGTTTGACTGGCTTGAATCCTTTTAGGATGTTTAGGCTGTGCTCGGCCAGCCGGCGTGGGATTCCTGGCATGTTTGAAGGGTGTCAGGCAAAAATGTCCCAATTTTCGCGTAGGAATTCTCGTAGTGCGGCGTCTACATCAGGGTTTAATTGTGCCCCAATGGAGGCCGTTTTTGTAGGGTCCGTTGGATGGACTTGGAATTTGACTATTTCGTCCGCTGGTTTAAAGGAGGTGGACTTGGATCTCTTATCGAGTATCATATCGTCCCTATTCACCATGGAGCGCAGCGCAGTGAGTTCTTCGGCCACTAGGGCTTTGGATAGTGCCACAAGGGCCAGTGTGGCTATCTTATTTTCAGCGCGGAGTGCTATGTCCGGGTCACTAGCAAGAGTGATGATTCCGTTGGGCCCGGGCATTTTGAGCTTCATGTACCCGTAATGGGGTATAGCTTGAAAAATTGTGAATGTCTCTCGCCCTAATAGAGCGTGATATCCGCTGCTGAATGGGGCCACTTGCAACGTGACCTCCTCGGACCTATAATTATCCGGCGTGCCGAATACCACATGCAGTGTGACTTTTCTTGTACAGCATGCTTCCCGACTGGGGATTATTCCTCTAAAGGTTGTGCTGCTTTGCTCAATGCGGCTCCAGTCTATTTCCATTTTTTGGAGGGTTTCCTCATAAATGAGCTTCAATCTGTCGGCGTTCTGGGAACAGGGGTCCCCAGACTTTCCCGCCTGCGGCCTATGGCGTGGCTCAAGGGGCAGCCCAGCATGGCCCATCTCCATCAGCGCAAGCTCAAGACCCTCGCGAGGGGCCAAGCCTCGCGGGGCGGACGACAGGAGGCTTCCTTAGGCACGGCCTCGTCAGGTTGGCTCGCGAGGAGGCGGAGAGATCAAGGCGGGGTACCTCATGAGGTGCCCATGACGCAAGCCATGACGACCAAGGGCGTCAGGCGGGCGCTAGCCCGCGCAGTGTCCTTCTTTCCTCTTTGGTGCAAAGCGAGCAAGCAAAGGCGAGAGCATCAGGCAAAGGCATCCATTTCGGTGCAACAAGACCAAGACCAGCAGAACGGCAGGATGGAGGTCATCGTGGAGCCCAAGTCGGCGTCACCACCAGAGCCTTTAGCAGGCGAGGACCAACTTTAGTTAGGATAAGTGTACTAGATGTTCCCCTTCAAAATGGCCAATTGTTGGCGCCCTTCCCGCTCAATATTTGGGAGGAGGCCCAGGGCCTTTGCCTATAAATAGGACTAGCCACCACAAGATAGAGGCAATGGGATCCTCACCAGGAAACCAATAGAGAGAGCGACTGAACTCCCCCTAGTAGTTCACCACACCAGCCAAGAACAGACCCTCACGAGGCTATTCTTCCTTGTATTGTTCGTCATCAGCCCAAGAGGCAATCCACCACACCACACACTGGAGTAGGGTATTACACCACAATGGTGGCCTGAACCAGTATAAACTCTGTGTCTCTTGTGTTGTTCCTTTGATTTCTTAGATCCTAGCAAGGCGGCGAGGCGCAGGCAGTAGAAGGCTAGATCTCCGCGCGCACCCCAGAGTTCGAACCTAGAGGGTCTGCCGGAACCCGAAATCCGACATTTGGCTCACCAGGTAGGGGTGCGCCGGAGCTCCTCCATCCGCCGACCCGCTCTCCGCCGACACCATGACTCGCCCTGCGATGAGCGGCGCACCGTCCGCTCCGGTCGTTAGCACTAGCGCGGGGGGCAGGGGCTCCAAGCCTTGGCCCCAGCCTTGCGACAAGTGCGGTGGCCGGACAAGTTACCCGCGGCTTCTGTGGCCCCTTGGGAAGAGCTGCGCAACCTCTTCCTCGCCAGGCACGATACGTCGGCGCCCCTGGTCGTCGCGGCCCTCCTGGGCGGCTCGCAGGCGCCACCTTCGGGCCGCCATGTCAAGTCATTCGTATGCCAGGTCGGCGCCGCTTCCACGCGGCAGGGGGCTCCCTCAGGTCGGTCGGCGCCCAAGGCCGATCTAGCCTTTAGCTCGAAGGACCACCCCTCCAACTCGGTCTGCTCAGGCGCACTCCCGATGTTGTGCACTCCCACCATCTGCCAGGTGGCCGTCACCAGGACTCTCATCGACGGCGGCTCGGGCCTCAGCGTGCTCTCGATCGAAGCCTTCAGCCTCCTCCAAATACCGCCAGAACGGCATCGGCCCAGCCAGCCCTTCTTCGGCGTCGGGGGCGGGTCCTCCAGCTCCCTGGGGCAGATCCGTCTCCCGGTAACCTTCGGCACCTACGACAACTTCCGCACGGAGCTAATCGACTTCGACATCGCCCTCATCGGCCTCCCATACAACGCCATCCTCGGCTATCCGGTGCTGGCGCGGCCCATGGCTGCGACTCACCCGGCGTACAACCTCATGAAAATGCCCGGGAGCAGCGGCGTCCTCACCGTGTGCGTAGACACCGGGGATGTGTTGCAAGTGCTCAAGCTCGCCTTCAATGCGGCGGCATCGGCGCAACCTGCCGACTCGTATGCCCCTAAGCCCAAGGGGGCTGCACCGGCCAAGAAGAAGCAGTTGTTCACCCAGGACAAGGCAGAAACCAAGCAGATGTTGTTTGACGAAGACGGATCCACCGACGCCACCTTCACTATAGGCGCCAACCTCGAGCCCGAGCAGGAGGAGGCCCTGGTCAAGTTCCTACACGCGAACAAGAAGGTATTCGCATGGGAGCCCGATCAGCTGGCGGGGATCCCTAGAGGCTTAATCGAGCACCACCTCAATGTGTGCCCCAATGTCCGACCCATGAAGCAAAAAGCAAGGCGGCAGTCCACGGAAAAGCAGGCTTTCATCGTCCAAGAGACCCGCAAGTTGGAAGCTGCAGGGGTCATTCGCGAGGTCCGGTACCCGGATTGGTTGGCCAACCCAGTAGTTGTGCCGAAGAAAGGGGGAAAGGAACGCATGTGTGTCGACTTCACCAACCTCAACAAAGCTTGCCCGCAGGATCCGTTTCCGCTCCCCCACATTGATCAGATCGTCGACTCCACCGCCGAGTGCGACCTGTTGTGTTTCTTGGATGCCTTCTCTGGGTATCACCAGATCAAGATGGCGGTAGAAGATGTGGAAAAAATGGCCTTTCTAACCCCGTGTGGGGTGTACTACTACACATGCATGCCGTTCGGATTGCGCAATGCAGGGGCAACCTTTCAGCGGCTGATGCACATCACCTTGGGCCCGCAGCTCAGGAGGAACGTTGAGGCTTACGTCGATGATATTGTGGTGAAGTCTCGCGAGGCAAAGACCCTGATACAAGACCTGGAGGAAACCTTCACGAGCCTCAACGCCGTGAGCCTGCGGCTCAATCCAGAGAAGTGTGTGTTTGGGGTCCCCTAAGGTAAGCTCTTGGGCTTCCTAGTGTCCCACCGAGGCATCGAGGCTAACCCAAAAAAGGTCAAGGCAGTCGAGGACATGAGCCCGCCAAAGACCCTCAGAGAAATGCAGAAGCTCACTGGGCACGTGACAGCACTAGGACGCTTCATCTCCAAGTTGGGGGAGCGAGCGCTGCCTTTCTTCCAGCTGATGAAGAAAAAGGGACCCTTTGAATGGATGAAGAGGCCGACAAGGCATTCCAAGACCTCAAGAAGTACCTAACCAGCCCTCCGGTAATGCTGGCCCCGCGCCCTCAGGAACCCCTGGTGCTCTACCTTGCAGCCACTCCCTACTCCTCTAGTGCAGCCCTGGTGGAGGTTAGGGAGGAGCGTCGGAGCAAAGCCACGACATCTGCCCGGGTCGGGACGAAGCGTGAACAAGGAAGACCCACAGAGACCGCTGCCGCAGCCGAGAAGGATCATCCGCCACTGGGGAACACACTCGAGACAGTGGAAGCCCCTCCCCCTAGCGACCGGCCACTGGGGGCTCCCCTTTCTCAGGAGGTGCCACGGTCTCCGGAGGGCGCCATCGACACCAGCGTTCCCAACCTCGTTGAACATCTTGTGTACTTCGTCAGCACAGTGTTTCGGGACGCAAGTGCGCGGTACCCCATGCCTCAGAAACTTCTCCTCGCGCTATTGGTGGCCTCGCGCAAGCTGCGACATTATTTTCAGGGCCACCCCATCAAGGTTGTCTCAGCATACCCTTTGGAAAGGGTGCTCAGGAGCCCTAACTCAGCTGGAAGAGTCATTGAGTGGAACATTGAACTACAAGCATTTCAGCTCGAATTCAGCACGACCAGAGTCATCAAGGGGCCGCCTTGGCAGATTTCATAGCAGATTGGGTGGAGGCGCCGGGCCTCAAGGCTGATGAGGATCGATCCCTGTCCCCGGGAAGCGAGGCACTGGATGGTTGGGTCATGTACTTTGACGGGGCGTTCTCCAGGCATGGCGCGGGGGCTGGTGCGGTGCTTATATCTCCAACCCAAGACAAGCTCTACTACGCCGTGCAGCTCTGTTTCCATCACAGAGAAAAGGTCTCTAACAACATAGCAGAATATGAAGGCTTGATAGCAGGCCTGAAGGCCACGGCCGCCCTCGGAGTAAAGCGTCTTACCATCAAAGGTGACTCACAACTCCTCGTCAACTTCTCCAACAAAGTATACGAGCCGAGGGATTAGCACATGGAATCCTACCTTGCGGAGGTCCGCAGGATGGAGAAGCAGTTCCGGGGGCTGGAGTTACAGCACGTGCCCCGTGGCACCAATCAGGAGGCCGACGACATCGCCAAACGAGCATCTAGGCAACTACCTCAGGAGCCAGGCGTCTTCGAAGAGCGGCTCTTCAAGCCCTCAGCCACGCCGTCACTGTCAAGCACGGTGCAGCCTCGGGAGGAGCTCCCCCAGCCGCCAGCCTCGGGAGCCCCGGTCTGCGGCCCGGCCTCAGTGGTGCGTCTGCTCTTGACAATGGAGCCTCAGGAGGGGTGCTGGATCACGGAGCTCTGGAGCTATCTGACACAAGGGATCTTGCCAGATAAGGAGGAGGAAGCGGAGCGCGTGGCGCGGCAGGCCACAACATACTGCATCAGGGATGGAGACCTCTACCGAAGGCGACCGAATGATGTGTCCCTACGCTGCATCTCCAAGGGGCAAGGGAAGGAATTGCTGGCGGATATACACGGTGGAGACTATGGGCACCATTCATCGTCGCGGACCCTCGTTGGCAAGGCGTTCCGCAGTGGATTCTATTGGCCCACTGCGCTCAATGATGCCGTCGAGCTTGTGAAGGCTTGCGAGGCCTGCCAGTTCCACGCCAAGCAGATCCATCAGCCGGCTGGAGGTCTGCAAACTATACCCCTCTCGTGGCCATTCGCAGTCTGGGGGCTGGACATCCTGGGCCCATTCCCTCGAGCGCCAGGGGGCTATCGCTACCTCTATGTCACCGTGGACAAGTTCACTAAGTGGACTGAAGTGGAAGCCATCCGCACCATCCCTGCAGGGTCTGCGGTCAAGTTCATCAAGGGCATCGTGAGCCGGTTCGGGGTGCTGAACTGCATCATCACCGACAACGGTTCGCAGTTCACCAGTACCCTCTTGAAAACATACTATGCTAACCTTGGAACGCAGATATGCTAAGCTTCGGTGGCGCACCCCCGGAGCAACAGTCAGGCCGAGTTGGCCAACGCGGAGGTTCTGAGAGGCCTCAAGACCAGGACATTCAAGAAGAAGTTGGAGGCTTGTGGCCGAGGCTGGTACGACGAGCTTCAGGCCGTGCGGTGGTCCATCCGCAGAACCGCGACCAAGCCAACTGGCGAGACCCCATTCTTCCTGGTCTACGGATCTGAAGCGGTCCTCCCTCACGAGGTCAGACGTTGCTCCGCACGGGTCCTGGCGTTCGACGAGGCGCAGCAAGACGCCATGCGGGGGACCGACCTCATGCTGGGGGAGGAGCGTCGACGGGAAGCCGCACTCTGAGCGGCAAGATACCAGCAAGCACTGCGGTGATACCATTGCCGCAACATCCGCCCCAGAACTCTCGAGGTAGGGGACCTCGTGCTCAGGCGGGTTCTCTCCAGGGAGGGACGACATAAGCTCTCTCCCATGTGGGAGGGCCCGTTCAAGGTTGTTCATGTTTCCAGGCCCGGCTCCGCGCGCTTGGAGACTCAGGAGGGGGTACCCGTCCAGAACGCGTGGAACATTCAGCACCTCCGGAGGTTTTACCCCTAAAAGGCCCAGAGCCTGTGAAGAAGGCGAACGCCTGTGAAGATGTGCGTTTTGGAAAAGGCCCAGAGCCTGTGAAGAAGGCGAACGCCTGTGAAGATGTTGCATTTTGGAAAAGGCCCAGAGCCTGTGAACAAGGCGAACGCCTGTGAAGATGTTGCATTTTGGAAAAGGCCCAGAGCCTATGAAGAAGGCGAACGCCTGTGAAGGTGTGCGTTTTGGAAAAGGCCCAGAGCCTGTGAAGAAGGCGAACACCTATGAAGATGTTACGTTTTGGAAAAGGCCCAGATCTTGTGAAGAAGGCAAACGCCTGTGAAGATGTTGTGTTTTGGAAAAGGCCCAGAGCCTGGGAAGAAGGCAAACGCCTGTGAAGATGTGCTTTTTGGAAAAGGCCCAGAGCCTGTGAAGAAGGCAAATGCCTGTGAGGTTTATCCTTCCGAGAAAGGCCCGGAGCCTATGAAGAAGGCCAATGCCTGTGAGGCTCACCGCCCGTGACACTCTCACATAATAATGAGTTGGGGTTGTACATGCCTCGGAGTCTCAGGAGCGCCGGCCTCAGGCCCTGGGGCTCCCTCCCACGCCCAGTGGCAGCACTTAGCTCCGCGCTGGTGAGAAGACGTCGAAGACTAGATTAGGTGCCGGACGTGGCTTTTCTCATTTGCTTTCTGCAGTTGGCTTGTCTGTCCCCATTCGAGGTTTTGATGAAGTTGTTGTCGTCTTTGGTTTATGACTCTTTGCCTTTCTCGCTCTCCTGCCCCGATTTCTCTCGCGCAAGTCTCGCAAGGCAGCATCGCGGGCACCCTCGCGACTGTTTTCTGCCCTTGTTGTTCGAGGCTTCCCAACCCGGGTCCACTACAGGAGAACCCCTCTAGTCCGTGCCCCACGGGCACCGCGACACGAACACTGGGCCTGGGTTGATCGCCTCCACGACTGAGGCCGGAAACTACCTCTCCAAACTAACCCTCGCAGGACATGGAATGTTTGACGGAGCCTCAGCCTCGGGAAGCAAGGGCCACGACAAGCCCTCCCCCCGAGCTAAGTAATTTCTGCACGCAGGCGCGAGGCACAAAGGCACAATACCAGGATAGCGGAAGCAGTACGATAATTAAACAGCAATAGTCCAAGCACACCCCCGCGGGGCCCTACACTACTATTTTTTTTGCGCAGGGAAAGAGAAAAAGAACAAAACAGGCGCGACTCGCCGACACCAGCTTGCGGGGGAGACTCGAACTGCCTCCGGAGCTCAGGAGGACTCCGTCTCGCGCTTCACGGAGGCGGGACGGCGGGCGAACCCGCTACCTCCCTCCAGGCGGGCGCGGCGGCGCATAGGCTGATCGCGGCCACTACTGGAGGAGCCGCTGCATGAAGAAGAGCCGTCGAAGCTCGATGAACCTCGACCGCCACCGGCCGCGTGCGCTGTCGTCTTCATCATCGCTGGGGATGGACCCACGGCCGCGGTCGTCGTTCTCAGGGAAACACCCAGCGCGGCGACCATCTTCCCTGAACACCCTCACGTGGAGGGTGGCATCACCGTCGAACTTGAAGCGCAGGGTGCACTGCCGGATCAGACCACGTGCGCGGGCAAACGTTTGCCAGCCGCGGGTCAGGGCCAAGCTCCCGGCTGCAAAGACCTCCAGCGAAGCCCAGGAGGCTCGGCCGCAGCAACCGTCCGCCTGAAGCAAGAGGCCGCCCGGGGCGCCAGCCGGAAGCTCACCTAGGAGGAAGCAAGGAAGTTGGAGCCGGGTGCTGGCCGGCTCCACCGCCCACACGACGAACTCCGATAGTACCTCTGCCGAGTGGGAGCGCGGCCTAGGGGGTCGTGCGGCCGTAGCGCGTCCCCCAGCGGCGGCCGGCCGCCCTTCACCACGCGGAAGATTGACTCCGCGACCACGGGGAGCCACCATGGGAGTCGCAGGGTGTTTGCGGGGACGGCCCCGGCCACGCTTGGGTGGAGGAGAGTCAAGCTCTACCTGGCGGGCCTTCCCTTTCTCCGCGGCCGAGAACCTCTTTGGCGGAGCCATGAAGAAGGAAGAGAAGCGAGAGGGGATGGACCGGAAGGGCAGGCGCCTTCCCGTACTTATAGCCAGAGGAGGCCAACCGCCAGCCTCCATGATCACAGGTAATCATGACCCGCTTTGCATGCAGGGACTTGTCAGCTCGCGTAGTTGCCGAGGCGTCGTGGGGAAGCGGAGCCGCCCACGTCCAATCAACCGCCACGCGGCGCCCGAGGCCGTAGGCTGTTAGGGCCCATGATGCTTCGCACTTGCCCCTTCGCCTCTCTGCTCAGCCAAGTCCGAGCGCGCCTTGGGCCCGGGGGCTACTGTCGGTGTTTTGGGAACGGGGGTCCCCAGACTTGCCTGCCTGCGGCCTGCGGCATGGCTCAAGGGGCGGCCCAGCATGGCCCATCTCCATCAGCGCGAGCTCAAGACCCTCGCGAGGAGCCAAGCCTCGCGGGGCGGACGACAGGAGGCTTCCTTAGGCACGGCCTCGTCAGGTTGGCTTGCGAGGAGGCGGAGAGATCAAGGCGGGGTACCTCACAAGGTGCCCATTACGCAAGCCATGACGACCAAGGTCGCCAGGCGGGCGCCAGCCCGCGCAGTGTCCTTCTTTCCTCCTTGGTGCAAAGGGAGAAAGCGCAGGCGAGAGCATCAGGCAAAGGCATCCATTTCGGTGCAACAAGACCAAGACCAGCAGAATGGCAGGACGGAGGTCATCGTGGAGCTCAAGCCGGCGTCACCACCAGAGCCTTTAGCAGGAGAGGACCAACTTTAGTCAGGATAAGTGTACTAGATGTTCCCCTTCAAAATGGCCAATTGTCGACGCCCTTCCCGCTCAATATTTGGGAGGAGGCCCAGGGCCTTTGCCTATAAATAGGACTAGCCACCACAAGATAGAGGCAATGGGATCCTCACCAGGAAACTAGTAGAGAGAGCGACTGAACTCCCCCTAGTAGTTCACCACACCAGCCAAGAATGGACCTTCGCGAGGTTGTTCTTCCTTGTATTGTTCGTCATCAGCCCAAGAGGCAATCCACCACACCACACACTGGAGTAGGGTATTACACCACAATGGTGGCCTGAACCAGTATAAACTTTGTGTCTCTTGTGTTGTTCCTTTGATTGCTTAGATCCTAGCAAGGCGGCGAGGCACAGGCACTAGAAGGCTAGATCTCCACGCGCACCCCAGAGTTCGAACCTAGAGGGTCTGCCGGAACCCGAAATCTGACACAATCCACTGCCACCGTCCATGAGTACCTTTGTGAGGCGAAAGTCGTCCACTATTGGACTGAGGACCAGTGCGGCTGGTGCTTGGGCTGTTCAGAATTTAGGTTCATCACTGGCATTAAAGGTAATAGCCGTGTCACTCCATGGGTTTATTTTTTCTACTTGGTAGACTTCGGCAAGGCTGCGGAGTGTTCGTTTCCGCATATTATTTGATGCGAACGTCTTGAAGACTGTTAATACCGTACTGGTATCCTTGGGCTGATGCTCTGGAGCTAGAAGCTCTTCGCCACTTTTGTCCACCTGCCATAGTATCCAACATGCTCTAAGGCTATGAGTTGGAGTGGCGCCCTCTGTACTATGAATTTTGCAGGGTCCATTGAGCCATCCCTCCAGTACGGTTCCATGCCCTATAGAGGGTTTTTGCTTTTTGGTATTTAACCCAGGTGCCTGGCGATGATGCACCCTTTTATTTCGGACTGGGGTTGTATTCAGGGCCGGATTGTCCAAAAAATTGATTTCGGTTTTCCAGGCGCTTTCCATCTCACAGTACTTTCGTACTATGTATGCCAAGTCAGCGAAGCGTGTAATTTCACGACGACTTACGGCGTTGAAGATTCCCTCGTCCGTGCAATTATTGTGGAAGAACGTAATCGTATCCTCCTCACGCAGTCCTTTATTCTGTTCATAACCAGGAGGAATCTGGCCCAGTAATGGTGTACTATTTCTGCGGGCTCTTGCCGGATTCGGGATAGATCGCTTATGTTTGGGTGGGCGGGTGGAATTAAATCCGGAACCCCGTCCAATCTCAAGCTCAGGGGCCAAGAAGTTTCCGAACTCGGAAGCTTGGGTTCTTGGATGTTGTCCAATGCACCTAGCCTGCTGCCTGACTTTAGGTTCAGGGCTTGAGTTACGTCCTCTCCTCCGCGGGAATCTGACATGGAGGGATCGGGAATCCGGACATAGCTAGTCCTTAAAATCGAGGAAGGGTCGCCGTATTGCTCCTCAACCACGGCAACATGGTGGGTAACTTGGGGAGAATTGATCTCTCTCAGATCGGTTTTAGGCCCAATCTGATCGTAGTCTGTAGTGACTCCCAGGGCGGCGATGCAATCCAAGAGCTCGTTTACGGAAGAGAGCTCCATCGGATCTAACTGCTCGGCGAGTTCCGAGCTAATGTGAAGATTGCTTTCGATGACCCGAGAAGTCATCGTCGGCACGGTGGCCGGACAGGTGGTCATAAGGAAACCGCCTAGCTGGAGAGTTTGGCCAATAGCCAAAGCTCCTTTAGCAATAGTGTCGTCTTTAAAGATGGGATGAGGCATCCTTCCTGATGGCGACGGCATAGAGGAACTCTCAATGAAAGCACCAATGTCGGTGTCAAAACCGGCGGATCTCGGGTAGGGGGTCCCAAACTGTGCGTCTAAGCGGATGGTAACAGGAGACAAGGGCCACGATGTTTTTACCCAGGTTCGGGCCCTCTAGATGGAGGTAAAACCCTACTCCTTCTTGATTAATATTGATGATATGGGTAGTACAAGAGTAGATCTACCACGAGATCAGAGAGGCTAAACCCTAGAAGCTAGCCTATGGTATGATTGTTGTTCGTCCTACGGACTAAAACCCTCCGGTTTATATAGGCACCGAAGAGGGTTAGGGTTACACAGAGTCGGTTACAATGGTAGGAGATCTACATATCTGTATCGCCAAGCTTGCCTTCCACGCCAAGGAAAGTCCCATCCGTACATGGACAAAGTCTTCAATCTTGTATCTTCATAGTCGAGGAGTCCGGCCAAAGGTGATAGTTCGGCTATCCGGACACCCCCTAATCCGGGACTCCCTCAACTTCCTTGCGGCTGCCGTGGACCCAGCTGTCAGCCTCTCCACGTACAGTACTCTTCCGATGGAAGTCGGTCATTGACCACGCTGCGCCGAGAGCACCACGGCGGTGGACGACGGCAAGGCCTAGGAAGGGGATGACGGGGAGCCGGGGAAGACGCGGCAGTGGAAGCCCGCTCTGAGAGGAGTACGAGGGTTCACTGGTTCGGCTGCGGTGTGAGGCTGCCGTCACCGCAGGGCCTGGCCAGCGGTGGGAATAGTAGGGGGCGGTAAGGCCTCCATGGCAGCACAGCCGGCCACGGGAGGCAGGAGCATGCGGCACGACCGGCGCTGCTTTGTGCGGCTGGAGCAAGAACACCAGAGGTTGAAGAAGCACTACGGCCGTTGGATGGCAATTGTACGGTCACTAGAGCTAGAATTATTCATATTGACTAAAGTTGACAAAGGCCCCCGTCCCAGTCAACTTAGTAGGCCCACAAGTCAGCCTCCCACCATGGTGGGTCCCAGCTAGCAGGGGGAGTATTCATTTTTTGTGCGTAATAAGGAGGCACTTCCGGTGGGTCCGAGCTGACAGCACGGGGAACGTTTTTTTCGCGAAATACACTGGCCCATCCGGTGGGTCCCAACAGTCAGGGGGGAAACGTTTTTTCGCGAAATAAGGTGGCCTGTCCGGTGGGTCCCTACTATCAGGTGGAGGAATAATTATTTTGCGCGTAATAAGGAGGCACTTCCTTGCGGCCGCCTGGACCCAGTTGTCAGCCTCTCCACGTACAGTACTCTTCCGATGGAAGTCGGCCGTTGACCACGTTGACCATGCCGCGCCGAGAACACCAGGGCGGTGGTCTGGACGACGGTGAGGCCTAGGAAGGGGACGACGTGGAGCTGGGGAAGACGCAATAGCGGTAGCCCGCGCAGAGAGGAGTACAAGGGTTCAGTGGTTCGGCTGTCGTTACCGCAGAATAACAGGGGGTGTGGGTGAGTAGAGGCATGGCCTGGCCAGCGGTGGGAGTAGTACGGGGTGGTGAGGCTTCAACGGCATCACAGCCGGCCACGGGAGGCAGGAGCACGCGACACGACCGGCGCTGCTTTGGGCGGCTGGAGCAAGAAGACCAGAGGTTAAAGAAGCACTATGGTCGTTGGATGGACATCGTACGATCACTGCAGCTAGAATCGTTTATATTGACTAAGTTGACAAAGCCCTTGGTACGCGTCAACTTAGTAGGCCCACAGCTTGGATTTGGCAGAGAACATATAGCCCATTTGCGATTTGTAAGAATGTACAGCCCATTTTTCAATTATAATGGAATTTACTGCAACCCATTTACGGGTTTGTTAAAAGTACAGCCCAACTTCTAGGTAGGACAACAATTAATAATTTCAAACAACCGCTCAAAACCGAATTCAAAAAAAAATCCCACATTTTGATGGGATCCAAAATATTTTTATCTGAAATTTCTAGTCAGGTTAAATATAATTTCAAAATAAAGTTGTATCACGTTAAAATCCAATGAAATATTGCGCGCGCAACAAGTAATGAAATTAAAATTTCTAAATTCCAAAAATAATATATTTTTCAAACTAATTACGTGTTTGGTGCATAGTAATTGCCCAGTTATTATAATTACATCCCATTTATTATTTCTTAAAGTACATTTTCTTGTTAAGCCTAATGCATACCTCCTTGGAAACTTTGCAGCCCAGCGGGGAGGATAACAAGTTGACCCGAATATTGTGTACAACTGTCGGCCCAGTTGCATTGCTGATGTTGAAAAAAAGGCCTGTGTAGTACAGTACAACCTAACATGGTTACTCAGCCCACATTCAGGGATGCCGGAAAGGCCCAAACAAGGCTTCTGTACAACTTATTGAAGTCACTGAGCTCAATTAATAACTTAAGAAAAAAGTTAGATTACAGTGGAACCTAATTAAAAGTTGTCACGAGCAAATAAATAATTCAACGGGTCCCACTTGTGCATGCGCGCGCGTGTGTGTGTGAGAGAGAGAGATAGAGAGAGAGAGACCCGTCGGTCAGTGCTCGTAAATACATCTTTCAGCCATATGCATTGCTGATGCTCAGTAAAAACTTATATAGTTGACACAATCATATAGAACATCATAGAACACTGAACTTGCATACAAAAATTTCACGCAGGCGGCACAATCAGGATGGAAGCAGTGGATCGCTACGGGAAGGGCTATGTTGAAACCAACGAAGTCGTACATAACGGTTCATCGTCTTCGGGGAAATATCTTGAATGTTGTGCAAAGAAAACAGACAGACAACACAATAAGTTCTGCTAGCACATTAAGTTGACGTACAGCCCTTTCTAAAAAAAAAGTTCAGGTAAAAAATTAGAACATGTCACAATCAAATGTACTGGCATATCAGTGCTTCAGACCCATAGCTCAGATTAACTAGTACTATCTAACAAGATTCAGTTGTTACCTCAAATTAGAGCACATCCAAGCAGCCAGCCCTGCCTCTTCTCCCAAAGAAGCAGTGGCCTCCGCCGCGCGATGGAGTAGGCCCTGTGCCATCCATCGTCCCGAGCAACACGGGGAAAGTCTGACGTTGACTCCTGTAATGGACGTCGTCGACGGACCCTGGCACCAGCGGGGGCGGCAGGACTTCGATTGATGGATTGACCACTTCTTCAACATGCACGAACACTCGATACAGGTACATCCCTAACATGGTCTGCGGCGGCCTTGGTGACGACGAATAGTACAACCCCGGTTCCTACACCGGTATCTCAACACCAATCACCTTCGGTATGGTGGACGGCTTCTTCATCCATGCCATAACCGTCAGAGCCCAGCTGTCTGGAGGAACAAACATACTTACGAGCTCACCTCCAAGGTCGTTGATAAGCTCGTTCATGGACTCACTGTTCCAAGCACGTCGAGGCATGCCGTGGAAGGTAAGCTTTGTTAAAAACTCAAGCTCAGAGGGCACTGAGCCCCATCCTGGGTGCCACCGATCAAAGCTCACCAGTGCGCCATCACAGAACAAACGCCGGGAAGATTCGAACACACGACTGCAGTCGAAAGTTGTTCGGAACCTGACAAAGAAATCAGCCGGTGGCGGACAGACTTCGACGAGCAAGTCACTTATTTGGATGCCGTGCGCAATGCCAAGAGCTTTGACAAGGTCGTCCAGCGAGACGGGAGGCCGGTCGCCGTTGATGGTTACCATCAGCACTTTGCCGGCAAACTGGTCATCAAGCGCCGCCATGCCACTGTTGAGCGACAGCACGCAGTGACCGAAGGCAGGACGGACCTCGGGATCTCCGTCTTGGAGATCCGCATTGACCGGCGACATGATAATGCGCTTGAGTACAGGGAGTACAGGAGGAGGATTTGGGGGAACTGGAGTAGGAATCGAGATTCTAGAGGTGGGGGAGGGGCGGGAGACTGGGGATGAAAAGGTAGCATGAATTTCGAGCACGCGCCAATATGCTCTCGGCGCGCAAGCGCACGAAAACACCGGTGGCGCCCACATGTCGGCCTAAGAGTCCTTATTCTTTCTTTTTTGGAGAGCCCGGCCTTTTTTTCAGGATCTTTTGAGAGCCCGGCCCGAGAGTCATAATTGACATGTTTGGCATTGCGTTACTACTCGGCCCATATTCAACGACACCTCACTGGCCCAAACAATGTACATCATCGAAAAGACAGTGAGCTCAAATTATATAACTTGGAAAAAGGAGATATACTCTGAACACTGGATAATGGTGATGCCCTCATTTAGCCAACCAGTAGTTTGAGACAATAAACAGTTCGAAACAACGATATATACAACATTCAAACACTGACTAGTGACTACTACTGACATAAACAGCAAGACATGATAGTTCATAAGAAGTCTTGCTACACCACCCATCTGCAGCGCTCAGACTCTCCTGATCCAGACGAGAATGTCATTCTAAGCAGAAGCAACTATTACATAGAAAGAGTGACATAGACGAGGATGACCAAATGACAAGGAATATGCATAACAAAATAAAGAACTACCCATCCAGAACCAGCAGCAAAGACAACAAAGTCATTCGAAGAGATGATCCAACACCATCATAATTTGCAGCCCCGCTTCAGCGACCAGTGATCCGGAGACACCAGTACTCCACCCTTTCGATGCAACAGCCCAATTACCTATCAACCTGAAGGCTTGAACCACATCACTACCTGTCGTAATTGAGACATCCAAGGATCAAAGTTAACCCGGATGCCTTTGTCATTCTCACTTTCTTTTGGCTGCAGGCTGTATCTTTGATAATTAGGGGAGTATGCTCCCGAACTCCTAGGGCTCGCCGTGTAGACACAGTTTTCCATAGCAAACAGAGCCTCCCTGCCATCAAGGTCCTTGCCAATGGTGATCTCCTGGTTAATTGGATAATTGAGTCTGAGAAACAGAGAGTGTGAACCAAGGCTGTTTACCCGCCTCCAACTAAAAAATCCTAAAGGCCCCAACAAGCTGGTATCCTGCTCATAGACGTAACAGTCACTGTCCGGATACTCATGTATTACACGGTGCTTGTATATAGTGGGGGTTTTGCAATATAACTTTTCCGGCTCATGTGTTCGAATGATCATCAGTCTTTTGTCGTCGTCTGATCGAGCGAGGAACCAGTTGTGCTTCCCTGTTTTTGGTAAAGGTGGTGTAATTACAAAGGGCAGTAACTGTAGGGACACTTCATCATATCAAAAAGGTCAGGCATTGTTAATGTAAGATCAGCATTGTTCAGAATATGAGTAGGATAATGCAAGAAACAACATTGATATGTCCCTGTTGGAACTGGGAGGAAAATACAGGGAAATGTATACTGGGTTTGAAAATATAGAATTGCCATGCATGGTTATACTCATGTTATCTCGCAATCAATTCTTCACAGGAAACTACCATGTCATGCATGTTATGTAATCATGTTCTGTCCTCACAAACAAATTCTTCAAGGTAACTAACATGCATTGTTATATACTCATGTTCTGTGGGCAAAAATTTTGTGAGGATATTATTCTAGCCATTGATTGCTGAAGGGCGAATATAGGTATGTACACATGGTAAGCATTTCAGGATTTCACTACTTCCAAACATAGAGTTCTCCATATGCACATTTACTTCCCTAATGTATGGTTAGATGAAACAAATAGTGTGGTGCATGTTTCTACATCATGAAAATTAGGAAACTAACATGGCCATTGATACACACTCATATTTAGTAGTAGTATATAGGTTACTGTAAAATAAGGATAATATCCATATATTCCTAACCGTTTGATTATTCAGGGTACAAATTGGCTATAATGACATGGTCACAATCGCATGAATTAACTCATTCCAAATATAGCTGATTTACGGCGTCCCTAATATATTGCCATAGTTCTACTCAAATTTTGCTCAAGCAGGGATATGCCAATCATCACAAAAAGTTCAAACAGTGTCATGGCCTCATCATTAACATGAGATGGAAACAACTTACACGCGCTGTCCCAGCAATACGTGGTGCCATCTGCTTTGTCGATCGCGTAGATGATGCCATTGTGTTCAATAGCATCACAGAAGTGTGTATCAGATTTGACAATGATCCACTACGAGCCGAGTTGTCTCCAGCTAAAAAAGGCACTGGCGTAAATATAGGCGAGTCCGCGGTCGAACAAGGCAATTAGCTTGAAGTCTGCGTAATTCGCATGTCGTGTGGGTACTTGGCAGATTACAATCTTCTAGATGACTTGGACCGCGATGGTAATACTCTATATAATCCAACGGAGGAAGATCTCATGGGAGGTCTGGAAGTTCACGAGCACCAACTTTTTATCGTCTTCTCTGAAGGCAGCCATCCAGTGGGAGTTCATGCCGACCCAGTACATACCTGCCAAGAAGTTTCGGGCGATGGTGATATGATCGATGTCGAGGGAAATGATGTACAGCGACACACTATATACCTGCAAAGAAGTTTCGGCTAATGGAGATCGGATTGAAGTTGAGGGGCATCATGCACGCCTCTGTATCATGGTGAGCCGATCTCGCAAGACCAGATAGCAGCAAGCAGGGTGTCTTGAAAAGTTTAGGCCTCGCTTCGATGATGGTCGTGTGCATGTCCCTCGAGCATGCATCCAGCCGCAGGGCGGTCAACATATCCATACACGAACAATAGAGGTCGAGGATGTCACTGGGGAGATTGTTCAAACCGCGGCTCATATGGATGCTGCGCGGTTCGCGTTCGGCCATGATGGAGTTTGGAAGGGGGCTTGATTTACGGGGGAGAAGGATGTCGGTGCTGGAGCGGCTGGCGAGGGAATAGTGGTACTAGGGGAGGCGAGTGAGGCGACGGTACACGGGGGCACAGTGAGATGGAGACGGAGACGGAGATGGAGAAGGAGATGGAGATGGAGTGGTGCTATGGGAGCGGAGAGGGAGGCGAGGCGAGGCGCCAATGTGCTCTACAGTGGCGGTGACAGACTACACAGTGCACAGGGTGAGGCTGACTTTGGTAACCCGAACACGCCGCCTCGCCTGGACCAGTGTCAGGCATAGGGTGTTGTCACTTCACTGTGAGGACCGAATGAATAGTATTTTGACCATCAAGTGTACCACAATTGTACTACTACTACTACTAGTAGGAACATGAGTACTCCAGTATCGTATAGCGGAAATAGGTCTCCCGTGCTAGCATGCCTATTCACTTCATCGTTTAGGTATCATCCATATTGCGAGCAGAACCAAATTCTCGTGCATGCCCAATCAACGCCCTGCCGCGATGCATGTAGTGGTCGTTCTGGTGCATCAAGGATGGCATGCAGATCGTTCCACACTTGAGAAGAGGAAACTGGAAAGGTAGAACGCGGCAGCAGAGGAAGAGAACGCTGGCTAACGAGGCTGGGAGGGGATCGAGCAGGAAGTTAATGCTCCACGCCTAAAGGTTTTGGGAAAACCTGATTTTCATAAGGCTGGCCATAGTGGGCGTAACATAACTAGTATCATGTACTTGGGACTCGCAAACATGCTTATGTGGCAAACAATTAAAGAAGAGAGAGAGGATAGTAGTAACATAGGTAGATACCATAACATAATAAATGTTATGCTACTATGTGTCATGCATGGCAATAAATGAGACCATCTATGATACTACTTTATGATACTATGCACTATAGATATAGTATCATACACTAGTATCATATGCATGATACTAGTATATGTTACTCTCCACTATGACCAACCTAAGGTGACTTATACTCACCTAAACGGAGGGAGTATTCCTTAACCAGAGAATGTTGTGTCTCCCACTCACACGCTCAAAAAAAAGCTATGACACATTTTTTTATCTGTTTGTATAGGTCCCACCTATCACGAAGGATGGGCACGTACACGAATAGGTACGACTCCTCAATCTACCCGCATAGCCTTTTCGTTTAGTCTACCTAGCCGTCTAATCAACTGCCTGCACGCCACTTCTCCCATTTACTTCTCCATCGAGAACCGATTCGCCTCGGCTTCTTCACCTCCCCTTCGTCTTCATTTGCATCCAAACCCCACTGTGTTCACATTGTTTTAACCTCTTTAAATAATCATCTACTACTTCATTTAGACTAGCCATCTAATCCTAATTCTCCAAACCATAGCCCTCCGTTCCAGTGGTTCCAAATGGCGAAAGAGATCGAGATGCAGGTTTTTAGCGTCCAACATGTCCTCGTCGAAGGCTCGATGCGCATAGTTGCCACCGTCACCGTCCACCTAAGGGTTGTTTGGCAGTGGATCAACAATGTATCCAACTCCCTCAAAAAGGTAGAGATGAGGGTCATCGATCTCGACGCAGAGTACACGGAGCGTGCCCCTGGGAAGATCCAGCGCGCCGCCGTCCTTCAGTTGTGCCTCGAAGATGATGTTTTGGTGTACCACATCATACACTCGCCCTCCATACCAGGTGAGCTTCACGATTTCTTGTCTCGGAAGGACGTATACTTCTGTGGGGCAGCCATCGAAGGGGACAAACAGAAGCTGGAGCCGTACAACCTTGATTTGAAAAGCATCGCTAACCTAGAAACCAAAATCAAAATTCCTGTAGAAGATTGTGCTAAACAGACACCATCCCTATTCGACGTAGCAAATTTTGTGCTCGGTACAAATCTTCAGAAGGGTGACGAGACGGTGGCATTAAGGGCGTCTGGATGGGAGAGTTATCCGTTGACGTACGAGCGGATAAAATATGCTGCCCTCGATGCCTGTGTGAGTTTCGAGATAGCTGCAAGGTCCAAAGAGCTTATTGCGAAGCCGTCTCCCACAGAGAATGAGAACAAGAAGAAGAAGAATAAGAAGAAGAAGAAGAAAACGCTGCACCAGCAGGAGGGCATTATGGATGGATGAACTATTTCCTCTCTTGTAAAAAAAATTATTCCCTCTCGGTGTATATTGATATAGATGGACTATTTCGATGGTGTGCATGTCTTTGGAACAGAGTAGTAGCGTGGGTCCGATTAACTATAAGGAATTATTTATACGCATATATAGGTTTCTCTGCTACTCCTTCCAGTGATCGGTATATAGTGCATGTGTCCATAGACATGACAGGTTGTCCATGGAAGTTCAACTACGGCGAGCATCACGTCTCGTGATTCCCACGACGCCTCTCCAACCCACGGCACCATGCCCCCCGATGTGCGCCTCACCCCTCTCGGCCGCACCGCCCCTCTGCCTTTGTATGTGGGCCACCTAAAATGCGGCGAGCATCAAGTTTCTACCACAACCGCCCGCGATTCCCACGACGCCGCTCGAATCCATGAAACCACACGTCCCCCGACCTGCGGCTCACCCCTCTTGGCCCCACTGCCCCTCTGCCTTCGGGAGCATTACATGTGGACCAGTCACCTATCGGGTCCACATGTTATTGACTCAAAGGTAGGTGTAATAAGGCGCTGAAGCTCAGTCCCGACTTCCCTGAGAGGGAAATGTAACTCCGGCGCCAGGGCTTGTGGTGCTCCGGTGGCATGAACTCGTGCCAAACTCGAGATTTGTTTTGTTACTATACATGCATGATTTAATGGACACTGTAATCTCAACATGTGATGGGAAGCTCTAAATTTGAATTTGAAACTTATAAAACAAAAAGATTCAAAACAAATAAACTGGGAGAGAGGGATATATCGTAGGATGTGTCCCATACAAAATAAGTCCCCTGGTTTGTCACCGCGAAGATGCGGTTAGAAAGGAGCACAACGTCTTCCTACTCGTACGGCAACAAATTGGCCGCAGACAGCATGGTCCGCCTTTGACCGCCATGTGCAAGGTTCGTGCTATCTTTTATTCAATCTCACTGTGGTTCCATCGTACCAATTCATGTGGTGGCCCATTGCATGGCTGATCCCAATGTTGGACAAAGGTTCTACGAGAATGGTGTCACCGTTGTAAACGTTGTGCAAATTGATGTTGGTACCCTCCTATACATATATATGCAAGCCAATCTCCACTCGCACCGAGCCTAGCCTGTGAAATAGTGGGCACGGGGAGAATTAGGAAATGGACACGGAAGTAGTCTTTAGAATGCATTTACTACGTGATCAAACTCATCTTACCTGCTCATCGGAGGAAATCCGAGTGCCCCTCGACGTCGGCATCTCAAGGGGCGTCAACTTGCAACTACGGCCACTCCGCGCTGGAGAGACCCCTAAGGAAACATCCTCGTGCGTTCCACGGAACATCAAGATGCATTTGTATGAGTAGTTTATCTTGTGAGAGAAAAGGATGAATGAGGGAACACCTCTAGAGATAGAGATGGACACTACTACTACCAATGTGCTGGCCCTTGCGTTGCAATGGATCCAAACTAGTAGAATAATACTTGTTCACGTGCTTGAAATATAAACACTCTAGTTTTGATATACATGTGTGAGCAGACACGACAACTTTTCCATGGAAGTAGAACCACGGCGACCATCACGTTTCTTGTTTCTACCACTGCCACACCCACACGCGATTCCCACGATGCCGCTCCAACCCACGGCACGACGTCCCCCGATGTGGACATGGATCCTCTGACGTGGCTATCACAGCCTTGCCCTGCCTTTCCTTCGCTGACAGGTGGGACCCACGCTTATGGGTCCCACATGTCAGTGACAGAACGGTAGGATTGTTCGTGCCCCTCATCCCTCTCGGCCCCACCGCTCCTCTGCCTTTGTGTGCATGACATGCGTGCCAGCTGAATTGCGGCGACCATCAACTTTCTACCATAGACACACCCGATTGTACGCAGTTTGCCTGCTCCGCTGCTGTGCTCCGATTTGTACTCCCACACCATCGAATTTTCATCCAGCGGCTGTGACACATTTCGTCCCGGGCATCAATCCTCAGCTGGATTACTTATGTACTATAGGTAGTACCTGCCGGTGTGGCCATCTATGCCTCGTAACGCCCCGACGCCCAGCTGTGGTACCCTCGCCACGGACATGCCACCACCGGCCGGTTCATCTCGAACGAGTGAGTCACGAACCACGCCACCACCATGAGAATGACATGTGGGCCAGCCGCATTTAAGGCCCACATGTCATTGACTCATAGGCCGGGCACTAAGCCACTGAAGTCCGGTCCCATGGGCCACGAGAGGAAAATGTAACTCCTGCGACAGGCCTTGTGGTGCTCCCGTAGTACGAGCTCGTGCCAAAACTGGAATTTGATTCTTACTACTACTAGTACTAGTAGGAAGGTACACGTGCATTGCACGCATGAGATTCTTGTGGTTTGTGCATTATGCTTCTACATGTGGAGTTTTCTGGATTCTAACATGTGGCAAAATTTGGTGGAATGTAAGGTTAGGCAAGTTTGATTAACTTAGGTGAGTGTTTGGTTCAAGCCACACCTTAGGCAAGCCACACTGGTCCCACATGACATACACACAAAAAATGTGGCAAGATTCCCTTAGGCTTGCCAACTTGTGGCAAAATTTGGTGGAATGTAAGGTTAGGCAAGTTTGATTAACTTAGGTGAGTGTTTGGTTCAAGCCACACCTTAGGCAAGCCACACTGGCCCCACATGATATACACACACAAAATGTGGCAAGATTCCCTTAGGCTTGCCAACTTGTGGAAAA